>NW_006790307.1:697920-716920 GCF_000442215.2 Lipotes vexillifer
CTGCATTGGCAGGCGGACTCCCAACCACTGCGCCACCAGGGAAGCCCTGTAAGAATATTTTTTAATAGTGGGTTTTTAAAAGTAAATCGTTAGCTAATCTTTTTCAGTTCTTGTGATATTGGATATATATTCCTTCCACAGTTACAGAATTTTAAAAGAACCATTGCTTTTAAAAGATAGTTTACAAGAAGATAATTACTAAATATTTACAATAATTCTCAAATAACTTTACATTTTTACTGTGGTGTCCAATTCTAAATGAAGTAGTTAGAACCTTTAGTCACAATCAATTAAGGTGTTTTAAAAACACTACCTAAAATAGAGGTAACCACAGTATTTCATAAAACACTTGTATTTTGGTATGAGTAAAGTTAGTTCCTGTTGGCTTCTAGATTTTAAAAGTTGCTACATCTGCTATACCTTTGACTGGTAAAGGTGGTTCTGAAGGAATATTATCCTCAAAACCTCTTATCCTTTTAATGAAGCAGCCTACAGTTAGGAAATAACTCTTCATAAGCATAACTTACGTAAGTGGGGACAGAACAGTTAAATGGCAAAACCCAGAAAAACAGCCAATTGATCACTTACAAACTCAGCAGCTGCCCCTGAGGAGATGTTTAATAGTGTATCACAAAAAGAAATCATAAAACATAACACTTCTAATAGTAAGGAAGACCTTTTCTGGTAGCCTTATCCCAATAGCTAGTTTTTCCTGCTAAAAGCCAAGGAATCTTATTTTTAAAAAACAAAACAAAAAACCTCTTAACTATAGTAGCAGAGGGAAGAGAAGACCTCTATTTTGAATGAACCAACACCACACATATTATTATACTTTAAGCTGAAGAACTTGCATGTATCTATGTCATTCCTTATGGAAACAAAAATTACAAAAAGGAGAAAGAAGGGAGGGAGGGAGGATCCAAACGAGGTTTCTCAGACTAGTCCTGTGAAATATTGGTAAATATTCTGTGAAAAAAGGATTCCATTGTAAAGTAAGCGTAGGAGTTAAACCAAGTAAAAGTTTCATTATTGCAATGTTTGTTGGGATTTTTAATATGCAAATATGTGTTCTAAGTGCCTTAGTTTTTTTTAAATTGAAGACTTCAGTTAATACCTCACAAAACCATGAACCATCTAACTACATTTAAGAAAATACTGTACCTGAAAGGCTAAATTTTGAGTTCATGTAAACAGAGATAGAGGATTCTCTACCATCAACTTTGTTATAAGGAATTGGCATGGGATTTGAATGGGCTGTCATTGATGTTTTGAACAGGATCAAATAAGACATATTTCTTTTATCCACCTAAGAGTAAGGTTTACCAGTACCTTAAGCAAGGACTGGCAACATTTAACATCACAACAATACTATGCTTATAGCTGAATATTTTTATAGACACATTTATAGCATATTGAATGGGAGTTTTCCCATTGCCCTATAATTGTGATTATGCCCCCAAAATGAAAATGAAATGCATGAATTCTCCACACTGTAAATTAAAATAACTTTAATCTCATAATATTAAATGAGTAGTGTTACAACCAGCCCGATCACCACTACCACCGCCACTTCTGTCCACTCTTAGTCAAAAAAAATGAGAGATTGAGAGGAGGCTTGTTAGAGAAAGCAGTCTTCGTAGACAGGCTATTTCAAATACGCAAAGTGCTCAAAGAGACTCATTTCTAAAGATGGGATTTATAAAGAAGGGAGACATTTCTCTGTTGGATGTTTGCTTGGCCACAGAACTTGCTTATCTCCTGAAGCTGAGCAGGGGAAAGAGAATTTGAACGATGATAGACTGAGAGAGGCCAGGACCACAGGGAAATAGCCGTCATGCCCATCATTTAATGTGGCAAGAATAAAGGAGTTCCCATGGGTGGTGTGAATACCAGGGAAGGTAAATGGGCTTGGGCCATTTTGTCCTATGAGGGCTGACAACAAAAAGTGGGAGGTGTTGAAGGGAGAGGAATGAAAGAGGTTCAGTAAGCTGGAGCCAGATAACCACCATCAGGAAAGTAGATAGTGGTAAACTTCTGCAGGCTTCCTCAAAGAAGCCTCACTGAAGATCCAGCTTTTGGACACTGTCACATAAAGGTATCAGTATCCAGTCAATGAAGATTGCATCCTCACCCAGTCAAATAAGGAAACATTTGCCCTTTTCTCTTTCGAGTAAGGAGGTGTTTACCATTTTTTCTCTCCCTTCCCTCTGCCGCAAGCCATGGGCACTGAGCCTGAAAATGGGAGGAAAAGGAGTTGTCTGAGAGCCAGATTTTGCCCCACCTCCAAGTGCTAGAGCTTTACCTGTACTGGGGATGGGTAGGTGGGAGGAGCAGGGGAAAAGAGTTTTGAACTGAGCTAGAGACCGAAGCTTCCAAGTTGACTGATTTTTTTTTTTTCTTTTTTTAAAGACTGATTCTTTAACCTTAGATTGTTACTGTTCTAATAAAGTGACTGTAAATCATAGAGTATATGTAAGAAATCATTAAAGGAGCCACCATTCTGAAAATAGGAAGTTCTACCTGATGTTATTGGGGATAGTTATTGAAAAAAACATAAGGATATTTCTTGTCTCTCAACAGTTTGAAACATTTTAGTAAAGAAGACAGAAATACTTTAAAACATATATGCTTAAATTATCTAGTTCATTTATTAGTTTTTCTTTTTTTTAATTTTGGCCGGGCCGCATGGCTTATGGGATCTCAGTTCCCTGACCAGGGATTGACTAGGGCCACAGCAGTAAAAGCACTGAATCCTAACCACTAGACTACCAGGGAACTCCCTCTCTAGTTCATTTAAAAGTGTGGTTTCATAATTCATCAGTTTCTTTTGTGAACTTTATACAGTTCTGAAATTTAAAACATCTTTGCAATTATTTTAGAGGTATATCTGTAACTGACAGTTGTGAAGATTTTGGGGCCCAAAGTAAGCAACACCCTTTACAGAATAGTATTTTTACAAGTCGTCCTTTTTACATTTGCCACCCATCACAATGACAAGCAGCGCTGTCATTCAATCCTGATATTGTCATCCAGTCCAGATTTTAAACATAAAAGCAGAATTTAAGAGCAAAGGAGTATGAACTACTTCTACTTTCACATTTTGTCTTGCTTAAGTAATTAGATCAAAAAAATTTCACAGAATTTTAGATGTCTTTACTTCTAATTCAATAAAATTATAGTTTCATCCAGATAAGAGCAGAGAGTAAATCTAAAACTTTAATATGATTTAAGCTTTAATCTTCCAGGTCAATATTAAATTTCATTAGTATTTGGTGGAATAATATCTAGCATATATCTACTCAAACCTTTTAACCATCTTACTTGATGTGGTATAAAGCATGAAGAACAGTTGCTGTTCGTTTGTTTATTAGTGAGGGAATAATACAAGTGATTGCTGGGCAGCATTATCTGGAGATAAACAATTGGATCATTCTCATATGGAGAACAATATGAATGCATGCAAATTCCCAGTGCCTTCAATGCTGACAAGTATTTACTATGTGCTAGGCAGTGATCCAAACAGCAGGGAAATATAGAGCAGTAAGAAGGCAGATAAGGTCCCTGTTTTCCTGGAGGAGATAGACAATAAACAAATAAATATTCAACATAATATTATGCAATGATAAGAATTATGAAGGAAATGAAGCAAGATAAGGGCTAGAGAATGACAAGGGGATGGGATGCTCTTTTAGATAAGGTGGTCAGTTGACGACTAAGAAGGATAACATTAGAGCAAGATATCTGCAGGAAATGAAGTTGCATCAAGTTTATGTGATAGACGTGATTTAGATGTCAGGCTATGAATTTAATGTCCCTTAGAGACAGATTTTTTATTATTATTATCAACAATCCCATGCAAGAAACACAGTTAACTTGTCTTTACAAAAAGTAGCATAGGGACTTCCCTGGCAGTCCAGTGGTTAAGACTTCACGGTTTCCTAAGATCCCACATGCCACTCGGCAGGGCCAAAACACAAAAAATACAAAAAGTGGCATGTTGCCATGTACAGTTATATTTTCATAGAAACTGGTTTTTGTTGTTTGTTGTTGCTTCTGGTCTCATTCATTTCGTTTCATTTTAATTCAGCAGATCTTCATTGCATGATTACTATGTTTCAGGCTTCATTCTAGGCTCTTACCATATGCCAGTGAATAAAACACATAAAGATCCCTGACTATGTAGAGATTACATTCTAGCAGGAAGAGACAGACAATAAATAATAAACATAATAAATAAATTATATACTGTGATAGAAGGTGATTTGTGATATAGAAGAAAAAGTAAACCAGAGACAGAGAGATTATAAGTACTGGGAAGATAGTTTTCATTAGTAAATAGGCTAGTCAGAGTGGGTCTCAATGAGTTAAGACCAGAACAAACATCTGAAGAGATGAGGGAGTTAGCTAAGTGCCTGAGGGAACAGCTCTCATTGACACACACATATATACATACATAACATACACATGTGACACACATACATATGCTTTTGCCTTCAAGGAAGTTACTGTCTTCAAGACTTATTTTTTTAGCTTATAAAAATAGAATAGCTATATTTACTTAAAGGTGTGAATGTTATCCTTTACTTACTTAAAAGATAGCCACTATTACAGATAGATACATGGGTTTTTTTGTCATCAGATTATGAGTCACTACCATTTTAAAAAGCACTGAAAAATAGCATGATTAAAAATGTATATATTTTTGGACTTCCTTGTCAGTCCAGTGGTTAAGACTCCATGCTTCCAATGCAGGGGGCGAGGGTTCGATCCCTGTTTAGGGAACTAAGAGCCCACATGCTGCATGGTACGGCCAAAGAAAGAAAAAAAGAAAAGTACATATTTTTATGAACTGGCATATGTAGGTCACACAGCAAATATACGATATCATTTTTATTTTGTTAATTGAAGTATAGTTGATATACAATATTTGTTTTAGGTATACAAATAGTGATTCAGCATTTAAATACATTACAAAATGATCAATAAGTCTGGTAATCTGTTTTCATACAAAGTTATTACAGTACTATTGACCATATTCCTCATACTATATAGTATATCCCTGTGACTTATTTATGACTGGAAATTTATACTTCTTAATCCCCTTCACCTATTTTGTCCAAGCTCCCATCCCCCTCCCCTCTGGCAACTACCTGTAATTGTCAATCTATTTTCATTTTTTTGTTTGTTCATTTGTTTTGTTTTTTAGATTCCACATATAACTGAGATGATATAGTATTTGTCTTTCTCTTTCTGACTTATTTCACTTAGGTTAATACTCTCTAGATCCATCCATGCTGTCACTAATGGCAAGACTTCATTCTTTTTTGTGGCTAAGTAATATTTCATTGTGTGGAAAATGGAATATTACATTTTACATGTAATATTCCATACATGTATACATATACATTTATATACGTATGCATGTATATATTACATATATATACATGCCAAATATATATATGTATATGTGCACATATATATATGCATTCCACATTCTTTATCCATTTATCTATCTATGGACACTAAGATTGTTTCTGTATCTTAGCTATTGTAAATAATGTTGCAATAAACATAGGAGTGCAAATATCTTTTCAAATTAGTGTTTTTGTTTTCTTAGGGTAAATACCCAGAAGTGGAATTGCTGGATGGTATGCTAGTTCTGTTTTTAATTTTTTGAAGAACTTCCATACTGTTTTTAATAGTGGCAACACTACTATATCCTTTCTCTCTTGTTCGAGGGTAATGGTGTTGTCAAAGTTATATGAGAAATACAAAAAACTTAAAATAAATTGGAAAACATGATAGATTACTTACTTCATGGTGTAAGTTGAGTGCAGGACTAACAAGCAAAATAATTTGTCAGTATGAGTAGCTAGAAAAATGGACTTTTATGAGTTCTTTCAATGAAATTAGAATAATTTAGATTCTTTTATTTTTGCTTCATTCTGTGTTTTCCATTTATTGCTAACTTTATTATAAATTTGTTTAAAGTCAACCCTAAATTTACATGTAGTGTCTGTTATTCTGCAGAGTTAAATAAAATCTTATAATTTTTATGTTTTTAAGACATAACTTTTTAAAAAAGTAACTAGACAATTACAACTCTTTTCCATTTTAAAATTGCTTTCTGTTTTAATTTTGTAAGGACAAAATTACATTTCACCTCCTTGGTTTGTACCTTTGAATCAATATTGAATAACAGGCAACATTTTGTTTTTATTATTTTTATTTTTTATTTTTGGCTGAATTTTGCAAATTGGGATCTTTGTTCCCTGACCAGGAATGGAACCCGCACCCTCAGCAGTGAAAGTGCAGAGTCCTAACCACTGGACCACCAGGGAATTCCCAACAGGCAACTTTTTATAACCTTAGATACAGTATCTTATTGAAAAGGTCACAAATGCTTTATAAACTTAAACATTTTATATACTTCTTTTACTAATATGAAATAGTATGTTTGATTTGCTAAAAAATTTTTTTTCGTAAAATTCTTCCCTTCCAGTCCCGTCTACAGTGTTCCTCTCACTCTTCAGAACTGATTTTTCTTTACCACTTATTTAACAACAAATACAAGCTGTCTTGTGTCTGTTTTAGCTTCCAGAAATAGACTATACATTTTCCAAGGACAAAGATCCAGTTATCAGTTAGCATAATGATTTTTCAAAAAGTAACTGTTTCACTAACATTTTTTGTTCAGTAGATACAAGTATAACTTATATAACTCAAAGTTAAATTATACTATTGTGATATCGTAGTTTCTAATCAGAAATATAATTTGGTTTCAATCCCCATTACTGGCACAGATTTTTTAAAACCTTAGACTTCCCTGAGTGATAAGAGAGATAAAAAGATGTAATTCATAACAAGCTCCAGTCAACCATACCTGAGTTTATGTTAATTACATGACTTTTGGAAAGCCACTAAGGGTGGAGGCTGGTTGCCAAGAGAACCAACCACATTATTAGAGGATTGAAGTTTTCAGCCCCACCACCCAGCCTCCAGGGAGGGGAGAGGGGCTGGAGGTTCAATCAATCACCAATCAATCACGCCTACTATAATGAAACCTCCATAAAACTCAAAAGATGGGATTTGAAGAGCTTTCTGGTCGTTAAACATGTGCTGGGAGGCTGGTACACCTGGAGAGGCATGGAAGCTCCATGCTTCTTCCCCCATACCTTGCCCTGTGTATCTCTTCTATCGTGCTGTTCCTGAGTCATGTATTCTTCTATGGCAAACCAGTAATCTGTTAAGTAAACTGTTTTCCTGAGTGCTGTGAGCCATTCTAGCATATTAATTGAACCTGAGGAAGGGCTTGTGGTGACCTCTAATTTATAGCCAGTTGGTAACAACCTGGACTTCTTATTGGCATCTGAAGTAGGGCAGTCTTATGGGACTGAGGCCTTAACCTGTGGGATCTGATGTTGTGTCCAGGTAGATAATGTCAGAATTGAATTGAATTGTAGGATACCCAGCTTGTGTTTGGAGAGAATTCGAGAATTGCTTGGTGTGGGGGAAAACCCCACACATTTGGTGAGTAGAATTGTCAGAAATGAACTGTGAGTGAAAATACATGACATACTGTAATATACAAAGTTATACCCAAATTGGAATCTCTTTGAGTTCGGAAGTATTTATATAGTGTGCCTCCCTGAGTTAAGAAAGGAGTCAGGCTTTCCACCATTCCTCCTTTCTCTGTGGCAGTTAGAATTCTATTATCAAAAAAATTGTGTAGCCACATTGGCAGTCACCAGCTTTTAGATATAAAAAGTTGGTCATGAGCAGTATTAGGTAGAAATAAAGTTTAGCCCCCAAATGTTTTTGTTTTATAGTGACACCAGTGTTTTTCTTTTATATCAGCACAGTGTGAAGATTTAAAAGATAAGCAAATGGAAGGGCAGAGTTCCATTATTTTCCCCTTCTAATCTGCACAAATGTTAAATATAGCAGTGGAAACATTCAGGCCATGAAAATATGAGCATTGTATTTTAAAACCAGCCATGAGAATCCTGCCGTCTGATAGATTTAATCTTTGAATAACTAAGGTGACAGGTTCCCTGGTTTTACCCAACTATACATGTCCTCAGCTACTGATGCTAAACTAGATCATGTATCAGAATCAGTTTTGTCTGAGATGTCCTTTGGAAAACAAGTTAATCTTTGACACCTAGCTCTTACTCACTTTAGATCCTTATCCCTAATGAGTACTTTTTTCCCAGCACAGGAGTGCTCCAATTCCAGAGTAGATTGGGAGTAGGGGAAGACAGACTCCAATCTTAGAAAAATCGGGCACTGCACAAGTTATCAAGGCCTAGGAGCCCAATTACTTTTACTAGAAAGTTGGAGGGAACCCAACTACTTTTACTGGAATGTTGGAGAATGATAAGTCAATTAACCTGATGCAGAGTAAAATGAGCTATGGACATTATGGGCCCTAAGTTTTTCCTGACAAAGGCCAACATTGACCTGTTGGCTTTGGGCAAAGCTGAAGCTTCGTGTGAACTTTTAAGTTCACATCTGTAGGTAGTGGAAAGATTGAGCAGTCCACACTGACTTCGTTTCCCAGAATTTTTTGCTGCCATATTTCTCCTCACCCTACCTTCCCTCTAACTATACACATTCTCCATGGAAATCTACTTTATCTATGTATGATCTTCTCAGTCAAAGGATCTCTGCTTTTAAAAGGGTATCAAGTAGTTAATCTGATAATACAACCAAGCACAGAACCCCATGCTCCTCCACAGAACGCATGCCCATGAAGCTGACCCTCTATATCAGTAGAAGATATATAGTGAAAATCCTAGAAGTCTGCTGCAACTAACACAATTCTAATCCTGTCTTCTGTATGAGCTCTTAAGAATACCTGTGCTTAGGGCTTCCCTCGTGGCACAGTGGTTAAGAATCCGCCTGCCAATGCAGGGGACATGGGTTCTCAGTCCCTGGTCCAGGAAGATCCCACATGCCAAGGAGCAGCTAAGCCCGTGCACCATAACTACTGAGCCTGCGCTCTGGAGCCTGCGAGCCCAACTACTGAAGCCCATGCACCTAGAGCCTGTGCTATGCAACAAGAGAAGCCAGCGCTCTGCAACAAGAGAAGCCACCGCAATGAGAAGCCCATGCACCACAATGAAGAGTAGCTCCCACTCACTGCAACTAGAGAAAGCCCACGCACAGCAACGAAGACGCAATGCAGCCAAAAATAAATAAATAAATACATTTATTAAAAAAAAGAGTACCTGTGCTTATTAAGGTTTTATTTGGAAAATTATTTGATATCATAATTGTAAAGAGTTGTCATTAGCATATTTTCTCAGTCCAAATTAAAATGTTTAGTAATGTTAAAAATTCAGAAATCAGTATTGGTTAAACCATAATTTTTGTTGTTTTTCTAAACATAAAAATTCTGATTTTCTAAGGAGAAAAAAAAGTTATTTTTCAGTTCTGATAAAAGGATAAAATTTTAATAAGTCTTAGGTCTTATTTTCTGTAAGTTAATGACATTAGCTTGAATTATCATAGTTTCAATAGAACATTCTTTTGGCCTCATTAATAAAAAGTTATGTTTTAGTGAAGGAACCCTAGTATTATGCCAAATAACTGCTTCATTAGCTTGATCATCTAATAATCACTAGACAAATAGGGGAAAAAAATTCACATTTATCAGACAAGCTTATGACTTTAGAACTTAAAAAGTACAGCCGTTAAATTGCAATGTGCTTAATCAAGCTTGCTTAGTTTACATATTCTTATAATGTGGAAAGTGGAATTTGACCAAGAACCTTTCAGTTGTTGACTTGAAAAAATGGACAGCGTGAGAGTTGCGAGTTAAGTTTTATTTGGGGCAAAGTGAGGACTGCAGCCTGAGGAGGCCAGGAGAGGAGCCAGGATATATAGTTTTGCAACAAAGGGCAGGTAGTCCGGAATGTCAAAAGATTATTGCTAATTTAAAAAAACCGAGATATCTCAATTTAAGGAATTTAGCGCTTTTCTACGTATGGGAAGATGCAAGAGTCTGGGCTCACTGAATTCATTCCTTTGATATGCACCTCAGCTATCTGGGGCCAGTATCCTGTATTTTTACATCCTGAGTTTCCTCAGGGCTCACCGCAGGGAGTGGCTGCAGTCTGATGGGTGCTAGATGGCAGGTATTCTTTTCAGCCCTGAGTTTCCTCAGGGCTCACAGGCTTATGTTGGAGGTCTGCAGTCCTTGATGACTGTGACATCCTTTGTTTATTGATATGGCAGGAAATATTCCATTCCATTTATAAATATTCCATCTGTGACAACCTATTCTGTTACAACAGATTTAATACCCTTTCCCTCAAAAACTTTACAACAGTGTAGAAAGTCTAACTTTATTTTTTTTCAATTTCTTGCTGGGATTTTTAGAATGGCTACCTGATTAGTGGATGAAGTTGATGAACAGGCATTATTAATTCTCACTCTACAGTTCTTTGTAAAACAAATTAATGGCTATATAAATACAGAACTTAAGTTTCAACCCCCCTAAATTACTCTCTTAAATTTTACAACTTATTCTTGGCCTTGAGAAATTGGATCACTGAATGAATTTGTTACTGAGTCCGAGCTCGCTCTGCTCAACACACGACAGGTCAGTAAATCGGGAGATGAGGTGTTGAGGCAAGGAATACGGCTTTATTTGGAAAGCCAGCAGACAGAGAAGAAGGTGGACTAGAGTCCCCACAGAAAACATCCTTCGGGGGTCTGGATGCCAGTTTCTTTTATAAAATCAGAGAGGGAAGTAAAGTAAAAAGGGCCTCAGTCTTGCAAAACATCTGGAATGGCCAGCCTCGGGGAGGGGATGCGTTAATTCTTTCTTGCAGCCATTCACAGGTGGCTAGGGTTCCCTGAGACAGGCCATTATGTATGATTGTAATAACAAAAGCAATGAAAAGCAAAGGCTAAAGTCAAAGAAACATCCAACGTGGAGTCAAAATTGGCTCTTCCCTGTTAACAAAATCTCTTCTCACACTACCCTCTCTCTAGCAATCTTCTGTGTGCCAGATAGCAGACCAAACTCCTTGCCTCGGGCTTCCCTGGTGGCGCAGTGGTTGAGAGTCCGCCTAACGATGCAGGGGAAGTGGGTTCGTGCCCCGGTCTGGGAGGATCCCATATGCCGCGGAGCCTGCGCGTCCGGAGCCTGTGCTCCGCAACGGGAGAGGCCACAACAGTGAGAGGCCCGCGTACTGCAAAAAAAAAAAAAGTCCTTGCCTCATGAAACTTAAACAGTAGAGAATGAGGCATGCAATAGACAAAAATATAAAAGTAAAATTTTGGTATGTTAGGTGTGGTTAAGTACAAGGGAAAAAGAGAAAGCAGAGAAGAAATATAGGAAGTCCAGAGTAGGATTGGGGATAGAGGAGAATTGTAATGCTAAACAGGATGAAAGGAAGTCCTCTCTGAAAAGGTGACTAAAGAGAACCCTGGAGAAAGACAAAGTATGAGCCATTGAATACCAGGGGAAGCGCATTCCAGGCGAGAGGGAATTGCAAATGCAAAGTCCTGGTGTGTTCAAGGTTCCGCAAGAAAATTAGAAGGCTAGAAAGGAGTGAGCAGGTGGGAGTACAGTAGGAGACTAGGTGAAAGAAAGAATGAGGTGAGGGTGGAGAGAGTCCTGAGGAGAAGGGTACAGGTTTCAATCACATAGGTCATCGTAAGCTATTTTGGTAACTTTTACTCTAAGTGAGCTAACAATCCATTGGAGGATTTGGAGCAGAGGGGTGACGTGATCTCTTATTAAGAGCTGACAGAAGTGGGGCAAGAAGCAGAAGCAGGAAGGCCAGATACCATGCAATAGCAATAGTTCAGGTAAAAGAAGTTAATGACTTGGACGAGAGAAGTAGCAGAGGAGGTGATAAATGGTCAGATTCTGAATATAAAATAAAGAGCTCCTGAATGTATTTAGCTTGTCATTGATTGTTTTTTTAATAATCATTTGTGTTATACATTTCCATGGTAAAATACTATGATCAATTCTCATTTCTTTATTCTCCTACCACATAATGTTATTGGTTGCATAGTACAGTTTGGATATAGCACGATTTAGCCATTGTATGTTTAGAACAATTTATTTAACCGTCCTCTGTTGGTAACTGTCTAAGCACTTTCCAGTTTTCCTCTATCATAAATACCACTAAAATGAACATCTTCATTGTTCTATCTTTTCTAATATAATTACTACATAATTTAGGAATCTCTGTTGATTTTAGGAATGACTCTGCTTAGGAGAACTAGAAAGGAGAAACTACAAAGGCAGAAACTAGAAAAGCAGAGCTATTACTATAAACCAGCAACCTAGATTGGTATTTTTTGAGCCATAACCATAGAAAGATTATCTACATCAGATGCACATTGATAGTTTAAAGGACACCAAAAATATTTTAATATGAAATATTTATAAATTCTTGCTCAAGATTGAATAAATATTCTTATATTTTGGAATTTGTTTTCTATTTCTGATAACCTTAATTATTACTAGGAACAGATGACCAGTTACAAGAACTGTCACCATTTTAACATTCTACATGAACTGGCCAGGATGGATTTCTGGCACCTGAGCATTCACATCCATCTGTTTATAGGGCACTATGCCCATTCATGAAATTTATGCCAGTTTCAAAAAGTTATGTGTAAATCAAGATATGCAATGTATATATTTTTTTAAATTAAAATTTATTTTTGGCTGCATTGGGTCTTTGTTGCTGCGCACGGGCTTTCTCTAGTGGTGAGCGGGGGCTACTCTTGGTTGTGGTGTGTGGGCTTCTCATTGCGGTGGCTTCTCTTATTGAGGAGCATGGGCTCTAGGTGCGCAGGCTTCAGTAGTTGCAGCGTGCAGTCTCAGTTGCAGCATGCGGACTCTAGAGCACACAGGCTTCAGTTGTTGGGGCGTGTGGTCTCAGTAGTTGCAGTGCGTAGGCTCTAGGGTGCGCGGGCTTTGGTAGTTGTGGCGCGCGGGCTAAATAGTTGTGGCTTGGGGGCTCTAGAGTGCAGGTTCAGTAGTTGTGGTGCATGGGCTTAGTTGCTCCATGACATGTGGGATCTTCCTGGACCAGGGATATAACCCGTGTCTCCTTCATCGGCAGGTGGATTCTTAACCACTGCGCCACCAGGGAAGTCCTGGCAATGTATATTTTTGAGATATAATCGTCTATTGTTTAATCTCTTCGAGTTATGTTTTTAGAAAGAATTTAGCCACTTACTGATTTGAGATAACTTTAATTAGGCATGTGTACAAAGCAAAATATAAGCAAAAATTTAACTTTGCTAAGTAATACTAGGCTTCTTCAGCATGAAAAAGTTGAAATTAGAAAAAGCGTTATAACAAATCCCTGAAAGAATTTTTGAATATACTATTTGAGGGAGAGAAACTAACATTTATTTGGTACATGTTATGTGCAAGGTGCTTTTACATAATTTGTTTATATAACTCTCATAATAATCCTGTGGAATAGGGATCATTACCCCTATTTTGCAGATAAGAAACTGAAAGAAATGACCTACCTAAGATCACACATAGGAAATACCAAGATCATTTCAAGCCAGTTCTATCTGACTCCTAAACTCATGTTTTCTCAGCTCTACACACTATGTAAATGGTTGGTATCTAAATATTAGGGCAAATTTACAAATCTGTGATGTTGATTGAAGATGGCTTTTAGAAGTTAAAAAAATAACCAACCAACCAGATTATTGCTTTACTCTTAAAACTCAACTAAATATTCCAAGGTAAGTATGAGGTTGTAAATTAGCTCTCGTTATCAGGAGGGCAATACCAAACAACAATTAGATATTTTTGCTGCTAAGAGAATACTTAGACAAAATATTTAAGAGAAAAAATAATCTGATGATCTGTTTGCTTGTCTGTAGATCAATGATTTCCAAACTTAAAAAAAAAAATTTAGAATAGCTATTTCTCTTTCCCAAACTAAAGCTATGTAAAACAAATGAGAAGGGTTGAAGCAAGGGTGCAAGTGGGAGGTAGAGGCTGTTTGCTCCCTGCCCATTTTTCTCTCCCATTACCCCTTGTAACCTCTAATGGAATACTTATAAATCACAGGACTTAGAATGACATTTAAAGCCCATGTTGTGGCTGGAACACTTGGTTAATTGGCTTACTTTTTCAATATTTAACTGATTTATTTTGGTTATCTACTGATCACAATAAAAATGTGACTTGAAAGTGATGGGAAATTTCCTGCAGCAATGGCTAAGAACTTTTTATTTTATACAAAATTTTCTTTCTTTATTTCTCCCAGTCAGAATCAACTGATTCATCTTTGAAATGTTTTTTGAACCTCAACTGAATGCTAGACACTAAGCTGGTTCCTACCTTCAGGAAGCTTAGATTCTGTTTGAGAGAGACAGATAATAAAGAAGTGAAAAAAAATCAATTTGTACCGTAAAGAAAATACATACTTTTAATAAAGAATGGTTATGGTCTATTGGACTACTTTATTTTTGTCTTATTGGTAAAAGTTATTTGTATTGGGTTGAATGTGTTCCCCAAAAGTTAATATGATATAGAAAAATGAACATTGAAGTTGTCAAAAATTTGGGGTTCTGTTCCCTGCTCTGCAATTTACCAGCTCACTTAAATCACCGAATCTTTCTCAGTATAAAAACATTTGCCATGCCTGCGGGATTGGTGTGAAGATCAAATATGAAATAAGCTAATATATATTAGAGTGCTTTGTAAAGTCTCATATATGATACTTGCCATATATATATATATATATATAAACTTTACAATCACACTTCCATAAAACATAATGGGTATATATAAAATCGAATATTTGGACCATCTGATGTAATAGGAAGTCATAGGGAAATTGTTTTTGAAGAAGTTTTAATAACCCAGACTGCTAATTACCTGGTTCAAGTTTGTCAGATCTCTACATGAACTGGTTTGGGAAAATGTAACAACTATTTGCTTTTTTATTTTCTTTGATCTTGTTTTTATAATTTACCTCTCCTCGGTTCTAAATTTTTTACTTTTAGCTCTTTCCTTAGAATTTCTTACATGTCACATATCTTTGTCTAGGGATTTTCCTTTAACAAGAATTATCTAAATGCCATGTTAAAGCGTAAAGAATTTATTAGAAAGAAAAATGTGGAAGGCTTTTCTCACCAATAACCACTTACTAATTACTCTATAACCAATGGAAAAAAAGTTGTGGGGAGAGAGTGGGTAGTAATAGCCTTTTCAGCTTTACTTTGGAGTGCCACCTGCTGGTAAATTAAGTCCAGTAGTGTTTGGCAAACAAAAATAAGAATTATGTTGGGAGATTAGAACAATCAACTTGTTTTATATAAAGCAGATACTAGTTATTTGAATCATTGTAGAAAATGATTTGATGTAGTAACTGAATAATTCAATTATTAAAGAGATTTTTCTCAAAGCTTTTTTTGGGGGAATTTCTTTATTCTAAATACTGAACTCTAATCAGAAAAACCAAAAATGTGTATTGAAGGTCCATTATGTTAGTTCATTAGTCAAATATTTAAGCGTTTAAGTATCATACTGTGCTAGAGATGGGATGCAGTGGTAAAAGGAGCAGGTAGAATCTTCCTTCATGGAACTTGGAGTTAAGACTAAAAAAGAAATAAAATGACAAACAGATTGCTAAAAGAAGCTATGAATAAAACAAGGAGGAGAGAGAGAGAGAGAGAGAATATTGGGTAGTCGAGGGAAGCAACTTTGGATGAGACTTTGAGGAAAGGCATTTCTGATAAGACCTTTAAGCACTTGTTCTTTGCTACATTCCCAGAGCTGAACACAATACCTGGTACATAGTGTTTAGTGAATGTTTGTTGAATAAAAGGATAGATGACACAGTATGATAACCTTGAACAGAGCTGAAACATCATTAGCTTTTCTTTTTGTTCTGGTCATAGGTACATGGGTCAGGCTGGCCTAATGATACAAAAATGTGGTAGGAAAGAATGCAGAAAAACTACTGAAAATGTATATAGCATAATCTTTTTCCCTTTGAGCTGGGTCAGTTGATAAATTCCAATTCAGGTTCGAAGATTGATGAGAATGGCAACTCAGTTCAAGGCTACTTTCACTTCAGTTTACTGCTAAACTACCAAACAGGCGGTGCTAGGGATACAAATAAGGATACAAATGTGTAGATGCCACTCCCTAATGCCTTCCTTGTACTTCATAAATGCCCAAGTTCGGTAACTGAAGCAGCCCATGAGGAATCAGATCAAAGAGTTTCATAACTGGAGAACTTTGTAACATTAGACTGGGTAAGGGATCATACTTAAGGATCTATTCCACTACCATAAAAGTTTATTTTTACCCTACAGCAATATCTTTATGTTTGTTTCCTGCTGCATCATCTACCCTACACTAGACCTATAGGCCTACCAAACCTTCAGTGAAGTTAAAGCTCATTGGAGAGCTAAGAGTAAGAAGCAAGCTTACATGGAATAATTAAGTGCTAGCTTATAACTGTAATAAGAATTTAATGAGAAGGAAGGGAAACATCTGTTTGATGACCTAACTCTTGTGAAACTGGCTCCCATTGACAGCCTTTTGCTTTTCATTCTGTAGACCCAGCTATCGTGCATATCTTTTTTCCACACATAAACATATACAAATAACACGTCTACAAATGCAATCTATAAGTATTGATAAGTCTCCTTTTTCAGTAAGATAACGCTGAATTTTAGTTGGGTGCATTATGGTCCAGCTAAAAGGCTACATACATTTCCTAGCCTAGAGCTCTGCTAAGAGTGGCCATATGATGAGTATTTGCCAATGAGATTTAAGAAGTATTGTGTGATATTTACAGAAAATCTTGAAAGAAGGAGTGTGTATCTGTTCTTTCCCTTCTTCCATCTTGCTGCTTGGAATACAGTTGTGGTGACTGATGCTCCAAAACTGGTATTGGACCAAGAGTTCAACAGCTATCCCTAACGGCTATACCTAAGTCTATACAGCAGAAAACTGGAAGGATCTTTGTATGGTGTAGAGCTACCATACCAGCCTTGGACTGACTGTCTCTTGACTTCTCTTTAATGAGCAAGAAAGAAGCATCTGTTTTGTTTATGATATTGCTCTTCAGAGTTGCTCTCTGCTGAACTTTATCCTAACCAGTTTGGTGAGTAATGTAAACTTTGTTTTCATGATGGGTGGAGGAGAAGGCAACATTTCACACCACACAACAAACTTAATCTTTTCTTCATACAAGTTCTCTCTCTAGTCTCTTCCCAAATCCAAATTCTCTTTAGACCCTCTCCCCCCACCCGAACCACCTGTAATATTTTTTTTTTCCTTTCTTGGAGTCCCACTTCCATATCTCTTATCCTATAATGACACTTGGGTGGGTATTCTGCTTGCTTCAGCCCTTCTTCAGGGGTCTTTTACCTGTGAAGAGGGACAACTATTTTACCTGAGCCTTTGCTCAGTGAATACTTCGAGTATTGTGCAGTCTGCCGTAAGATGATAGTAACATTAAGATCAACAACAACCCACTTGATTAAGTGCTCACTATGGGCAGTCACTTAATTCTCACAACCCTATAAAGTATTATCCTATTTTACAGAGAGGGTAAGTAATCTGCCTGTGGCAGAAATGGCTAGCTGTCTACCCAGAATTCATGCTCCTCCTCTAGAAATGGAGTTTTCATTGAGAATTTACCATCTATCATAGACTACATACATATTCATAACTGTTGTATCTTCCTAATATATTGATCCTTTATCATTATTGAAGTATCTCTTTTTGTCCCTAGTAACACTCCTTTTCTTTTTTTTTCTTTTTTTTTTTTTTTGCGGTACGCGGGCCTCTCACTGTTGTGGCCTCTCCCGTTGCGGAGCACAGGCTCTGGACGCACGGGCCCAGCCGCTCCGCGGCATGTGGGATCTTCCTGGACCAGAGCACGAACCCGTGTCCCCTGCATCGGCAGGTGGACTCTCAACCACTGCGCCACCAGGGAAGCCCAACACTCCTTTTCTTGAAGTCTATTTTGTCAGATATTAACAACTCCTACTTTCTTGTGTTTACTGTTTGCATGGGATACCTTTACCATTTTTACTTTAAATCTATTTGTCTTTGTATTTAAAGTGCATCTCATGTAGACAGTATATAGTTAGTACTTGATTTTTACCATTCTTGTAATCTCTGCCTTCTGATTGGAGTGTTTAGTTTGCTTTAATGTAATTGCTCATTTGGCTATATTTAGGTCTGCCATTTTGCTCTTTTCTATTTATTTCATTGATTTGTTTTTGTTCTTCTGTTCCTCATTTTCTTCCTTTTGTGTTGACTGTTTTAAAATATTTCATTTTAATTTCTCTGTTGACTTTCTAACTACTATTCTTTTCATTATTTTTTAGTTTCTCTAGGGTTTAAAAAATGCATCTTTAACTTATCCTAATCTGCTTAGAGCTATATTGAATTACTCCAGATAAAATATAGAAAACTTGCAGTAGTATAATTCCATTTATCTGTTTTCTTTAGTGCTATTACTGTCATATATATTACACTTATATTTGTTGTAAATTCATCGATACACTCATAATTTTTTGCTTTAAAAAGTCATACATTTAAATAAGGGAAGAAAAGAAAAAATTATATTTTTTTACACTTACACATATATTTACTGTTTCTGCTATTTAAGCATAACTTCACTATACTACCAAGAGTCTTGAAATATTTATATTTTTAAACCAGTAATTGCATAGGAATTTTTGTGGCAATAATTATAGATGGGGATAATTTTTTATAATCATTTTTTCTCACTGTTTCTTATAATTGAAATTTGAAATAAATGTCTAAAAATAGGAAAATGGGGCTTCCCTGGCGGCGCAGTGGTTGAGAGTCCGCCTGCCGACGCAGGGGACACGGGTTCGTGCCCCGGTCTGGGAAGATCCCACATGCCACGGAGTGGCTGGGTGTGGAGCCATGGCTGCTGAGCCTGCACGTCCAGAGCCTGTGCTCCGCAACGGGAGAGGCCACAACAGTGAGAGGCCC
>NW_006790307.1:717082-720110 GCF_000442215.2 Lipotes vexillifer
AAAAAAAAAAAAAAAAAGGAAAATCATTACATAAACTATGCTACATACATAGGACAGATAAGCACCTTTTTTTAGGATATTGGTTAACTGAGACACATATATGTATATACTTAATATATAACATTGTTATAGTTTTTAGGGAAAAAATGACTGAAAAGAAATATACCTGCTTATTAACAGTGGTTCTCTCTGGCTCATAGATTGTTTGGATTACTACCTTTTGCTTATTTATACTTTTATGTTTTTTCTAACTTTTTACAACAAATCTATGTGTTTTTAATAATCAGAAAAAAAGTACAATGAGAAAGAATTCAAGATTAGGGAGGTCATATTATAAACACTGGTCAGGATTGTTGAAACTAATTAATCATAGTATTAATAATAAATAATTTTCATAAATATATTAACTTGAATTCAGGTTAATGTATGTCTTTAGTATGGCATAGAATATAAGAAGGCAAATTGTGGCAAGAGGCATATGAATTTATTTATTATTCAGTGTATTAAAGCTTATTCCATTGGTAGGCTTTCTCTAAAGGTGTGACTTAAAGATTGCTACAGGTCCCTAAGTGTCTCAAAGTATCTCCCTCACTGGTTGCATCAGCCCTTAAAATTCCTATGAAGCATCGTTTTTTGTTTAAAGTTCTTTTGTCTTTCTTCCTATGAAACCTACCTTATTTCATATAGAAAGTTAGCCCCCATTGACACATAAGCATCGGTTACTGTATGAGACTCAGGACATTCTGATGAAGAATATTTTGGCAGTTTTGGTAAAGACCTACATCTATAGAGATGACAAGAGCAGGGCAATTCTAGGCAGGATTCTGTGGTGGGGTATCCTGGAC
Source organism: Lipotes vexillifer (assembly GCF_000442215.2). NCBI lineage: Eukaryota > Metazoa > Chordata > Mammalia > Artiodactyla > Lipotidae > Lipotes > Lipotes vexillifer. The sequence continues at coordinate 717,928 of NW_006790307.1, forward strand.
AGTTCAGTATAGTGAGTACTTTGTAAGGTTAGTAGGTAGATAGAAGGGAGAGAAAAAGGAGAGAGAATACAAAATGTGGATGCAAGAATCATTCAAAATGTATTTATTTAGTGGGCTTGTATTTAGTTATTAAGCTTGTATTCTCCTTTAAGTGGCATTTATCAGTGACCATTTACTCCCATGGTTGCTGCTTGCTCCTTCTTTGAGATAGACATCAAAGGCCTTTACCTAAGCAACATATGTTTATTATTTTGCCTTTCACACCTTCAAATTCCAAAGAGTTGCCTCAGTAATTAAAGAAATTAATACCTACCCACTAAAAGGACATAGTGAGTGAACCATACCCAGGAAAAATGTATATACTAGTTAATCAAGGCCTTCTGGAGACTGTACCTCTTCTTCCTTGGCTGTCACACATGCTGACAGCTCTTTACGATGGAATCGAAAGCCAGATGTTTGTTGGTGTGTGTGTTAGATGGACCTTTCAGGGGCTTTTAAATCAAGTTGTATTGGCAGCCTCTGTTCAGTCTTCTATAGGATCAGTCCAAAGAAAAGAAGTTTTAAAAACATACAGAAAGTCAGAGATTCAGAATATGTAGAGATGTGATCAATTTTAATCTGTTTCATTGTACAGATGAAAAAATTCAAGTCTTGACAACTTGATTGTCTTGCCCAAGATTATCACTAATTAATAGCAGAGCCAGGATTAGAACCCAGGTCTCTTAGCTGCAAATCTAATGGGTTTCCCACAGTATCAAGTTGCCTCAAGTCTAGGTATTAGATACACACCTTCAAAGCCCACAAAAACACCAAACAAAGCAAGTCAAAAAGCCAAAATTGAGATCCTGCAAGTCTGACATCAAACACGGGGGAGAAAATGTGTAAACGTTAGGTGGAATAGAATCTCAAGCCATGTTGCCTTTTATAAAAAGTAGATTATATCAACTGTATTAAGTGATGTGTCCTACTAAAACTGCTAAACAAAAGAAGGGAATATAGGTTGCTACTTATTTGGGCCCTGAGACATTTTTTGATATGATATGATGTACATCGTTTGAAATCTGGCTTCAACTAATTTGGGCAATAGTTATTAGCCATAGACAAAGAGTAAGAATGAGGCTGTTGTGTTAAGATGCCTGGCTGAGTGCCAAAGGAGTCAGAATAAGGTCATGTGTATTCTATTGGACATTTTATTCCTTATCTAGACTCTAAGAAGGCAAAGAGCATGATAATGAAGTACATTGGTAACCTATATTGGGAGGCATTGTCAATGTGAATTAGGAAAGAAAAGTAAAATAAGTAAATACAGTTTAGACATATATACCAGGGAAGATACAGCAGGACTTCACTTCAAAAGAAACCTAACAACAGCTTGGGATGGAAATATGTTCCAGAAATTCTAAGGATAGGAAAGTCATAGAAAATGATAATGACTAAAAAAGAAAAGGGGACTTATAACTGTTTGCAAAATGATAGAAGATTATAATACGGAATAGAGGAAAAAATACCCCAAATGAAAAGGTGCAACTATGCACTTAAATACATTTATATAAACCTTTCATCTCAAAACCTATGAATAAAAATATTTCTGTTATTATATTGGAGATATAAACATTTTTGGTGTGGAAGTGGAGATGGTATCAAAATAACCAAGTAAAGAGATGAGTTGCACATAAAAGGGACTGTGAGTGCAATGTGAAGGTGTTGGTAATATCCTCAGGATCCCATGTAAATTAAAGACAAGAGAGGTAGAATTGAAAAGAGAGAGAAAAAGAAGGAAATTGCTGTTTCTGCCTTCTTTTATATTATGCTTTTTTTCTCTGCTGCTTCATTGAGGAAAAAAATAAGCAATTTTCTTCCTTATCCTTGCCAATTTCTAGGTCTGGAAAAGAGTAGCCAGGTCGCTGTTATAACACATGTCAAGGTGGTGAAGCTGAGGCTCTCTCTATAATCCTAGGAGCATTCTTGATGTCTCAGGGAACCAGAGCCAGTAGTGTTCAATTTTTATCATCCTCCCACATTTTTGGAATTTGTAGGGTTAGAATCCTTTCAAAGTTCCTTATCAGAGAATATAGCAGTCTGTTCTCTGCTGTATAAGTAACGTCATAATGAAATTCAGCACGTGTGATTGCTATGTAATGAGATTCTTTCAGAAATCATATGCCACTGGACCAGAGGTGGAT
>NW_006790307.1:720130-735779 GCF_000442215.2 Lipotes vexillifer
TCCCTACACAGCTGGATGGAGGTGTGCCCTTTTGGCACATACTTCTATTCCATGGTGGAAGGAACCCATTAAAGATTGCAAGAGATGTTTAAATTGAAAGCTCACTTACCCAGAAATATTAAAGGATCTAAGTACACAAATTCTCACTAAGCTGCAGGTATGTAGGGATTTAATTGTTCTGCAGAAGTATAAGAGAAATGATAGGTGTGACGTATGATAAGTAAAAAAGGAACAGAATTATAAGAAAAGATACTTTAGCATGATTTTTAGTAAACATCCAGCCAGCCTTCAGTTCTAAGAGGACCATCTGCCTTACAACGAAGTAGTTATTATTTACCAGTCAGGATTGCTGGGAGCTTAAAAACAACTTCAGATGATCTCCCAGGAGAAGAGTTAGGAATGACCTGGATACCAGATTTTTCCTTTCTGTATTCTGAAAGTCTGCCTGCTTAAAAATTTCAGATGTAACATAGCATCAGAAATGCACTACTTTTCCTCAACCAGCACATATGCTGCTGGTGATCATTTTCTTAGACTAGCACATTATTTTGATAGAGGGCACTGTGTCAACATTACTTTACCTCACTATATCCTTTCATGAACCAATCCAGGGACTCCGAAACGACATCCTCCTTCTTTTGCCTACTCAGTTCTGTGTATCTGAAACATTTAGCTTAAAAAGAAACTCAAGGAAAGGCCACAACTCTTTAGATTTCTAGAACGGTATTGTATGTGCTGTCAGAGCAGTAAAAGGCACACCAGTGTCTGTGATGGCACAGTGGTGATTATAAAGAATTTATTGAATGCATCAGATAAAAATCATCATTGAAAGAACTGATTTATATTCAAAGACCTTCAAATAAGTGCTTTATGGCTGAGAGAAACCTGTTTCTGATACAACTAATATTTTTGAGATTTATTTATGGGTACCTGCTACATGGGCCAGGCACTATTTATTTCATTTCAGTCTCACTAAATGCCAAGTATTGCACTTAAGCTGGGGACACAAAGTGAATAAAATGTACTCATTGCCTTCAAGAGGCTCACAGTCTTGTAGGGGAGAGAAATTCCAAATAGATAGTTACATTCAGCAACAATATGGTAAGTGTAAGGAGAGAAGCAAGCGTGGAGGGCTGTGGAAGCACATAGGAGGCATTGGGCAAGGTTTTCTGCAGAAGTGACTTTTGAAACAAGTGGTGAAAAAGACTAGAGAGAAGCAGCAGCTTGAGCTAGGGCCAAGGGCTGAGAACAAATGCTTGAGTGGCGCTAGAGAACAGAGCAAGATGTTGGGGGTTGGGGGTTAGGAATGATGGCCGAAGATCGGGCAGAGTCCAGGTCATTCAAGGCCTCGTGTGACATGTTAAGGAGCTTTCCTAGCAAATACTTGATAGAATATTTTATTCCTAGCTGGAGAATTCTATGGGAAAAGAACTTTGGAAAACATTGGATCAAAAAGACTTCTTTAATGTAGAGTCTCTTAGAAACTTAAATATGCTAATATGTATTGTGACTCTCCAAAACAAGGGTATACTATACAGTTTCTGACCATGAAACACTTATGAAAGATCATCTTTGGGGACTAGAGTTCTGAGAAGCACACTTGGGAAGTAATGTACAAATCTTTGGGGGATCATTAAGAATTTTAAATAGATCGATGACATGGATAGGTTTGCATTTTAGAACACACTGACAGCATTTCAGACCTTTCCAGCAGCGGTGTAGGAGACAATTGTAGGAGGACAAAATTGATGGCAGAGAAATAAGTAAGGAGACCATTGTTCCAGGGGAGGGAAAATGAGAGTCTGCACTTAGGTAGTAGAAGGAAAATAAGGGTTTTAAAAATGTTTAGGAGGTTAGAATGACAGAACTTGATCACTGATGAAATGTAAAGAGAGTGACGGATAGGAAGTATTCAAAGTTTCTAATATGGGTGACCCAGTGGATGGGATACCAACAATTAAGTAATTATAAGAGGAGGGTTTGGGGTAGGGAAGATACCATGAGTTTAGTTTGGGGCAAGGTGAGATTGAGGAAGTCTATGTCATATCTGGTAGAGATTTTAGGAGATAAATGGATATGAGAGTGAAACTCCTGTTAAATACCCAGATTTGGTAGTCAACAGCATATAGGTGTAGTTAAAATTATGACAGTATTAGAAATCAAGTAGTATTAGGGGAAATATGGACAAAGGATGGGAGCCAGGGGGAATTTGTTTACATACATAACAACTTCAAAACCTTGAGTCAACTCAAACCATAAACACACGTTGCTATTTAAAACACCAACAACACAATATTAGGTCTATTTCAGTGATGATTTTGGATCTACATTAAGTTCATCTCTTTTCTTTCTTAGACTTTATGTTGATATATATCAAATATTTTAACAAGCATTCTCCATTCCCACTCCAATTAAATTATCAGAATTTTAATTTTTTTTAAACTTAGAAGTGCTTTCTCCCTTTTAGTTACTCTTTGAAAATAGATTCAGTAGCAAGTAGAGGTTTAAACTGAGGCTGTCATATTCAAACCTTTGATTTTGCAGATTGCTAGTGGTGGCTCCAAAATTTCAACAAGGGCTTGGGGAGGCCATCTGGTTGAAAGAAGGTGCTAAGGCAAGGCTTATGTAGGACATTTTTTAAACTAAGATTAAGCATTTATTTGGGGATATTGGGGGTCGATGAAAATTATGCATGGAGTGAAGGGAGCTGAATTTTCCATAGAGCCTCCACTTGGCCCCATGACTGCTCTTTCACATAATTAAATGTGTGGTAATTAAAATTGCCAGCTGATATTAAAATTAACCCCCTAAGTAACTAACAATATGTCAATCTGAAAAATGTCTCCTACAACTAAATTGTGCTACACCACATCTTTGTCATATATTTATTAACCTAATTTATATTTTTGATTAAATTACCTATCAGCATTCTGTTCTTTAGTACACTGAAGTTGCTTTTTAAAAAAATTTTTATTGGAGTATAGTTGATTTACAATGTTGTGTTAGTTTCTGTTATACAGCAAAGTGAATCAGTTATACATATACATATATCTATTCTTTTTTAGATTCTTTTCCCATATAGGTCATTACAGAGTATTGAGTTGAGTTCCCTGTGCTATACAGTAGGTCCTTATTATCTATTTTATATATAGTAGTATGTATATGTCAATCCCCATCTCCCAATATATCCCTCCTCCCCCTTCTCCCTGGTAACCATAAGTTTGTTTTCTACATCTGTGACTCTATTTCTGTTTTGTAAATAAGCTCATTTGTATCCTTTTTTTTTTTTTTTTTTTTTTTGCGGTACGTGGGCCTCTCACTGTTGTGGCCTCTCCTGTTGTGGAGCACGGGCTCCGGACACGCAGGCTTAGCAGCCATGATTCACGGGCCTAGCTGCTCTGCGGCATGTGGGATCTTCCCAGACCGGGGCACGAACCCGTGTCCCCTGCATCGGCAGGCGGACTTGCAACCACTGCACCACCAGGGAAGTCCCTGTATCCCTTTTTTTAGATTCCACATATAAGTGATATGATATTTGTATTTCTCTGTCTTACTTCACTTAGTATGATAATCTAGGTCCATCCATGTTGCTGCAAATATTATTTCATTCTTTTTTATGGCTGAGTAATATTCCACTGTATATAAGTACCACATCTTCTTTATCCATTCATCTGTCGATGGACATTTAGCCATGTCTTGGCTATTGTAAATAGTGCTACTATGAACATTGGGGTACATGTATCTTTTCAAATTAGAATTTTCTCCAGGTGTATGCCCAGGAGTGGGATTGCTGGATTATGTGGTAGTTCTATTTTTAGTTTTTTAAGGAAACTCCATACTTTTCTCCATAATGGTTATACCACTTTACATTCCCACCAACAGTGTAGGAGGGTTCCCTTTCCTCCACACCCTCTCCAGCATTTATTGTTTGTAGACTTTTTGATGATGGTCTTTCTGACTGGTGTGAGATGCTACCTCATTGTAGTTTTGATTTTCATTTCTCTGATAATTAGTGATGTTGAGCATCTTTTCATGTGTCTTTTGGCCATCTGTATGTCTTCTTTGGAGAAATGTCTATTTAGATCTTCTGCCCATTTTTTGATTAGGTTGTTTTTTGGAAGAGAGCTATATGAGCTATTTGTATATTTTGGAGATTAATTCCTTGTCAGTTGCTTCATTTGCAAATATTCTCCCATTCTGTGTTGCGTTTTCATTTTTTTTATGTTTTCCTTTGCTGTGCAGATGTTTTTAAGTTTAATTAGGTCCCATTTGTTTATTTCTGTTTTAATTTTCATTACTCTAGAAGGTAGATCCAAAAAGATATTGCTGCAATTTATGTCAAAGGGTGTTCTGCCTATGTTTTCCTCTAAGAGTTTTAAAGTGTCTGGCCTTACATTTAGGTCTTTGATCCATTTCAAGTTTACTTTTGTGTATGGTGTTAGAGAGTGTTCTAATTTCAGTTTTTTTACATGTAGCTGTCCAGTTTTCCCAGCACCACTTATTGAAGAGACTGTCTTTCTCCATTGTATATTCTTGCCTCCTTTGTCATAGATTAGTTGACCATAGGTGCATGAGTTTAATTCTGGGCTTTCTATTCTGTTCCATTGATATATATTTCTGTTTTTGTGCCAGTACCATACTGTTTTGATTACTGTAGCTCTGTTGTATAATCGAAGTCAGGGAGTCTGATTCCTCCAGCTCCGTTTTCCTTTCTCAGGATTGCTTTGGCTATTCAGGGTCTTTTGTGTTTCCATATAAATTTTAGAATTTTTTTGTTCTAGTTCTATGAAAAATCCCATTGGTAATTTGATAGGGATTGCATTGACTCTGTAGATTGCCTTGGGTAGTATATTCATTTTGACAATATTGATTCTTCCAATCCAAGAAACATAGAATATCCTTCCATCTGTTTATGTCATCTCTGATTTCTTTCATCAGCATCTTATAGTTTTCAGAAAAGAGGTCTTTTGTCTCTAAATTTAGGTAGGTTTCTTCCTAGGTATTTTATTCTTTTTGATGTGATGGTAAATGGGATTGTTTCCTTGATTTCTCTTTCTGATCTTTTGTTGTTAGCATATAGGAATGCAAGAGATTTTTGTGTATTAATTTTGTATCCTCCAACTTTACCAAATTCACTGATGAGCTCTAGTCATTTTCTGGTGAAGTTGCTTTTTAAGAGCACTGTGGTAGAACTTTAAAATACAGTCATCCATGGCAAAACATAGCTTTGCTTGATACACTCTTGGCTCTCAGACTTTATATTGTAGATATTAAAATTTTTATATAACCATCTAAATCCTTTGTGGAAAGAGTCAGAGTATAAATAAAAATTAGTAAGTATACTGATTCTGAATAATAAAATAAATTATTTATCTAATTCACTCTTATGTTGTAAATGACATACTTTGGTGTTTGTGTGTTGCAAGTTAATGTTATCTGAACGTGAAAGAGTATTAAGGAAAACAGAACAAACTTAAAAATAAAATAATGGGGCTTCCCTGGTGGCACAGTGGTTGAGACGCTGCCTGCTGATGCAGGGGACACAGGTTTGTGCCCCGGTCCGGGAAGATCCCACATGCCGCAGAGCGGCTGGGCCCGTGAGCCATGGCCGCTGAGCCTGCGCGTCTGGAGCCTGTGCTCCGCAACAGGAGAGGCCACAACAGTGAGAGGCCCGCATACCGGACAAAATAAATAAATAAATAAATAAAATAATGACATATTCTGTGTGTATGTGTGTATATCAGTTAACAGAGTAGTTCAATAGATTATACTTCATTGATTTGAAGAATTAAAACAATTAGTTTCTTTGGCACAGAGTTTTCTTCCCAAGAGTAATGTAGGCATTAAAAAAATTTGTCTTGTCATGTAGTTATTGTAACTTTGGAAAAAACGGAGGCAGTATCTCTGGTGTATATACTTACTCCAAATACAGCTTTGCAGAAGGCAGGTTTGTCTGGAATCCTTGCAATGGGCACAATTAAGTTGAAGCTTAATGAAGTCAATGTGGTTTTTAATGCCCAGGTTCATGATCAAAACAATGTTTATTGTGATGTGCTGAGAATGGTTAATGCGTGGCCTGCACATTAGTGCAAGAGATGATGTTTAGTTAAAGGAATAAAGCAATAGCAACACTTAGTATTTCCAAAGACTGTTTTCTTTCAAAGAATGCTAAAGAAAGGGCATTTTATATCAATAGAGTCTTTGCAAATTCAGAGCAGAGATAGCAAATTTCATCTCATAGGAGCTCAAAGCTGGTCCTAGTATACTGTGTTTGAACATAGTATGATACTAGTATACTAGATTTGGCAAAAGCTGTGAATAATATTTTCATTTTTAAAAATCAAACAATTTCTAGAGAATCTAATTTAGAGCAACGTTCTCTAGAATGGACATTCAGCACACAGGGTTTGTGCAAGATGATGTGATATGTTGTGATATGATATCACATGGAGCATGTGATAAAACTCTGGGTGCTTCTATTTCTATTTATGGTTTCTTATCCTCTTAAAATTTCAATCTTTGCATGTTTTAGGATGTACATAATATTTTCATAATATGTTAGTCTAGTATAACATGTGTATACCAGTAAAAATTTTTTTTACTGCTGGGGTGTAAGGTCAAAGAAGTTAGGAAATCAGAAGTGTAAAGATTAAGAACACTTGTTTAGTAGTCTGATAGACTTAGATTTGATTCTTATTACCTTCAGCACTTACTAGCTATATGTTCTTCGGCAAGTTATATAACCTCTCTATGCCTCAATGCCCTCATCTGTGGAATGGTAATAATCGTATAAGACCTACCTCATAGGATTACTTGAAGAGTAAATTTAATGATGAATGTAAAGTACTTAGTATATAGTTTACAGTAAAAAAGGTTATGTACTTGTATGACTGGAAAAGGTCATGTGGAAGGATCATGTGGAAACCTTTGGAAAAATAGGCCTTAACTCAAAAGTTTTTCTTTCACTGAAAGACACTGATTAGAGTTTCATTATGGTCTGAGAAATTTCAGTTATCACATATTATTCAGACAAATCTGCTCATGTTTTAAAGATCATAGACCATAAAATCACTTTTCTGGGACCAGTGAGCTAAGCACATGATGTCCTGAGTTGTACACAGTATTCTTTTTAGTCCCATTTAAAAAAAATATTTATTTACTCAATGCAGATAGAAATTGAGTGTCTAAGTATATAATTCTAGGAGCTCTGAAGGCAACAGGGTTCTTCTCATATTTTTTATATTTGAGGTTTGTTGATTTTCAATATTAGTGCAAAACTTATCCCATTAGAGGGATTTTTTGTAAAGAGCCAAAATTAAGTAATTGATAGCTGTTTACCTACTCAGAAAGTATTGTTCATTAAACTTGTGTATATATATACAATGAGCAAAAGCTCATTAATAATAAATACTAGAACCCAGCAAATTATCCTGAAAGAAATGATCTATTAATAACTTGCTCCAGAATTAGAGAATAAACAATGGAATTTTAAAAAATCAGTGAGAAAGTAAGCTTTTATTCTCAGGAATGTAGTTTTATTGGGATTTGGAAGTCTTTTATAGTAGAGCAGGGTTTTTTTCTCCCCTAGAGCTTTAATGATAGAATACATTTTTAAAGCCTTTTTGTTTTGTTTTGTTTTTCAGTTTAGTCTGTGTTGACCCAGTGCTCAGTCACTTTATTCAGAGAAACCTCATAAAACCTGAGTAGCAAGATGCCTGGATAATAGTTTTGTTATATGGTCACTATGGAGTTCTAAGAGGAAGTGATGAAAAGGCAGAAAATGGACTCTGAATACTTATGAAAATTGACCTGACATCAGACTTTCATTTCAGTCAGTATGTGACTTCAGCAGAAATGTATTTTAAAGAAACAGATAATGAAAAATCAGATTCAATGAAATACTCAAAAAGGGCTCAGCATACTAAACAAAATGTATCAAGCACCTTCTAGGTATAAGACATTGCAAAATTCTGGGAATGAGGTTGGAGGAGATGAAAACATAAGATATACAGATGAATAAGACACGGTCTTTCTCCCCAGGGAACTTCCAGTCTGGTAAGAGAGATATACTTGTACAAAGTAAGCATGTGAAATGTAAAAGAGCTGTGAGATGGTAAAAAGAAGACTACTACGATTGTATCTTAGGCGTGGATTCAAAATAAGGTTCTCTTAGTTACTGGTCCAGACTAAGTTGACACCCAGTTAAATTTGAATTTTAAGTAAACAAGGAATAATTTTTCATCTTAAGTATACCCCATCACGTGGAACATACTTACACTAAAAAATTACTTTTTTTTAAACTATGAAATTCCAATTTAACAGGGCATACTGTGTTATTATTTCCTAAGTCTGGCAAACCTATTTTAGGCAAGTGTGCTGGTTATTTATAGTCTGCCAAAACGCATCCACCCTATTCGGCCCTACTCTGTGTCCCTCCTGGAGGCCGACCCCTTGCTCTCTCATTTCCCGTATTTCCATGCCAGTCGGCTTCCTGTTGAATTCAGCCCGCGGGAGGAACTGGGAGGAGAGAGTAGACGGTAGGAGGAGAGCGGCGCCCGGTCTTCCGTGCCTCAGCAGAGCCCCTCTGGTGGCGGCAGTACTCCTCTGTAGCTAGAACTCATGCATGACAGTTCCTCCTACGGGGCTTCAGCTCTTCTGGGACTCTGGTCACATTTTTTTCCTCCCATGGATCTTTCTGCCTTGGGAGTAGCAACAGCTTCTCTTTGTTGCTAATCTCTGGATGCCTCAGCATTCCTTTTGGTTTCCCTAACTTTGCCTGTATCTCTGTAGGTAGTCTATTATAATCTTCTTTTGAACTATCTGAGTTAAATTCTGTTTCCCTCCTGGACCCTGGTTCATAAAGCCAGTCTCTAACTTCTTTGAGCCACATCTCTTTATTTATAAAATGAGGAAAATAAGAGCTCCCTCATATATTTTTTTTTGTAAGGAGATTATATATGTGGATATCATGGAGTGTGAGAGGGCTCTAACATTTGAATTCATATTTAGCACACATTTTCCAGCTCTGGTATAGCTGAGTAGTGCCTGTTGAATCAAGTCTCCTATAGATAACAACTGTAAACTCCTGATAAAATATTAAATCAACTGTCTGATGGAATTGGATAATGGCCCAAAGCCAGCAGATGCTGGAGGAGAGTTAGCTCTTGGGTGAAGGGAACAGCACACGGTGAATTTCTCATTTTTAGCTTTTACACTGAGGGCAGCCCCAAGTCTTCACTAGATGGGGAGGCTAAAAAATCCAATAGAAAACCTACAATCTTACTTACTGAAGAACCAGAGGACAGAATTTAGGGCAACTACAGCCACTAGAAATTGAGGTAAGAAATCCAAGAAAGGAGAGTTTTGGAAAGAGAGAGCCTCAAATTCTATGTATAAACTCCTCCCAAATTCTTGGCTGACCCCTGAATCGCAGCTGCTTGCAGCAGACTCAAGCAGGCCAGTGAAACTTAGAAGAACAAATACTGTGATTTAAGCTTCTGCCTATTGCAGGAGAGAGTTAGTAGCTTGAGTCCAGCCAAGTTCAGTGTCTGATAAAACAATTGACATTTTTCAGAGAAATATAAAAGAATTCATTCTCTACAACACATCACTCACAATGTCTAAAATACACCCATAGTCACTTAAAACAGTTAAAAAAACAGGAACCGTGAACAACTTTAAAGAGAAAAGACAGTTATCAAAGCCTGAGCTCTAAAAATCACTGATGTTGGAAGTATCAGACAAGGATTTTAAAGCAGCTATTATAACTCTGCTCAAGGATGTAAGGAAAAATATGCTGGTAATGAATGAAAAGATAACAAATCTCAACAGGGAACTAGAAACTATAAAAAATAAAAATTCTAGAACTAAAAAATACAGTATCTGAAATAAAAATATTCACTGAATGGGATTGTCACAAAATGAATATGATAAAAGAAAAAATTAATGAACTCAAATATAGATCAATAGAAAGGATACAACTTGGAGACCAGAGAGAAAAGACAAAAAAATTAACTGCCTCAAGGGCCTGAGGAATAATATCCAAAGGTCTAACATTCTGTAAATGGAATCCCAGAAGGAGAGAAGAGAGAAAATGGACGGAGCAAGATATGTGAAAAAAATGCCTGAAATTTTCTCTATTTGGTGAAAGAAAGAAATTTACAGCATCTGAAATTTCAGGAAGCCTCAAGCAGGACAAGTCCAAAGAAAAGCCACATCTAGTCACATCACAGTCAAAGTGTTGCAAACCAAAGGTGAAGGGAAAATCTTGAAAGAGGGCTGAGACAATGGCACATTGTGTACAGGAGAACAATTTAAATGACTGCTGACTCCTCAGTAACAATGAGACTAGAAAGCAGAGGAACAATATATTTAAAGTGCTACAAGAAAAACCAGAAAACCCAGAATTCTATACTCAGCAAAAAAAAAAATCCTTCAGTATGAAGGCAATACAAGCACGTTTTCAGATAAAAGAAAACCAATAGAATTCATTGCCTGTAGACCCATGCTGCAAGAAATGCAGAAGGAAGTTCTTCAGGCAGGTGGAAAATGATAACAGGTGGAAATTCAGATCTTTAGGAAAGAATGACGAGCTTTTCAAATGGTAAATATGTGGGTAGATAAGTATTTCCTAGCAATTGACATGAAAATAATGGTTTCTCTATGTCGTGTTACTTTACAGTAATGTATATAAATATATGTGAAAGAATATTAGATCAAAAGTTTCAGTTAGACACCAAGATACAAGGTGTCTTAGAAAGTGCACATTCCAAAGGATATGGTAATCCAGATGCAAGTTTTCAAAGGAAATAACTAATAATAAATTAGATGATTCCCCCATGTTAAGAATATAAAAGGTTTGAATTTTTGGACATTCGAAGAGATTTTTGAGGATGATTAACTTAGAGCTATGCTGTGCTGTGATTACCAACCTCTATCATCCAAAGGGATTGGGGTAGGGGTTCTGGCACTAATGTCCAATGAAAAGGGCTTCAGTGGGACCAACCATTTAGATAGCTTTATGTGATTGAAGGGCATAGTGGATTTATTTTAATTAATTGATTGATTAATGTTTATTGAGACTTATATACAGTACTGTTCACCTCTTTTTAGGTGAACAGTCCTATGAGCTTTGACAAACGTATACATACAGTCATGTTAATAACACGACATCATTATCCCCGAAACTTCCCTGGTGCTGCTTTGTAGTCAGTTCTCTCCCCGTACTCATAGCCACTCACACACACTAATTTGATTTGTGTCCCTATAGTTTTGTCTTTTACAGACTGTCATATAAATAGAATCATATAGTATGTAGCTTTTCTCATCTTCCTTCTTTCAATTAACATATTACTTTTGAGATTCATTCATGTTGTTTCATATATGAATTTGTTCTATTCCCCAGTTGATAAATTTGGGGGCTGCTCCCAGTTTTGGGCAATTATGAATAAAGCTGTTTTAAGCATTTGCTTATAGATCTCTTTTGTAAACATGCCCTCATTTCTCTTGAGCTAGGAGTGGGGTTTCTGGGGCAATATGTTAAGTGTATGTTTAACTTTATTGGATTGCTGTTTGACTCTACTTGGGAAATCTGCAAGATGGGTTGATCAACAACTTTAGCAGCAGAATGAAGGAAAGCTGTCTGTTCTCTCAGAGTATGCTGGGGTAAGGAATACATGTGTGCTTACTGTAAACCAGATAGCCTTTGTATCAGTTATATAGTACTGCTAAAAAAAATAAATAAATAAAACATACCCCAAAATATAGAAGCTTGAAATAAAAACAGTAATTTATTTGCTTACAATTGTGTGATGTGGGCAGGGCTCAGGGCTGGCTTGTCTGTGTTATGTTGGCTGGGCTGTCTCTGCTCTGTGTTGCTGAAAGATTTAAACTGTCATTACTCCCATACCTGGTACTTCATCTGGCATGGCTGGAACACCTGGGGTCTGGCTAAACCTCTCTCTCCAGCTGAAAAATTGAACTATTTTACATGATGACAGACTCCAAAAGGGTAAAAACAAAAACAAAAACAAACGAACCAAAAAAAAAAATCCAGAAGCTGCAACATCTCTTAAAGTCTAGGCCTGGAAGTCATATAGCATCACTTTTGCCACATCAATATATTGGGACCATCCTATTTTCAAAAGGAAGGAAAATAGACTCCAGTTCTTCACAGGAAGAGTGTAAAACTCTCGTCGCAGGGCTTCCCTGGTGGCGCAGTGGTTGGGAGTCCGCCTGCCGATGCAGGGGACGTGGGTTCGTGCCCTGGTCTGGGAGGATCCCACGTGCCTCTAGGCCCGTGGGCCATGGCCGCTGGGTCTGCGCGTCTGGAGCCTGTGCTCCGCAGCAGGAGAGGCCACAACAGTGAGAGGCCCGTGTACTGCAAACAAAACGAAACAAAACAAAACAAATTCTCATTGCAAAAATGAAATGGGATGAAGGGCAAATATTAAAACTAGCTTTAAAGGCAGTCTACCTCAGCCAGTATTAACATTCAAACTAGATTCTGTTCAATAGTGTTACTTGGAGGGGTGATGAGGGACAGAAGTAAAAGTGTGCTACAGGATTCTGGGAGGTATGAGAGAGTAACTAACTGCCAGAATAAAATCCATCCATGTGGATCAAGGGAACTAAAGTTGAGAGGCACTTAACGGGGTTGGAGATTTCCAAAGAGCCAATAAATATATCCCATGGGAAGAAAAGTCAAAGTTACATATCTTCCAGTCCCAGCGAACACAAAGCCACCTTACAATAATAGCAGCCATATAAGAAATTTCTTATTTATTTTATATCTTCTTCTGTCCCCATCCCAACTTCAACTGATGGAAACAGAAAAATCAGAAACCATAGTTAATAAACCAGGGGAAGAGGACCAAGGAAAGAAAGGACTGTACTCACTCCCAGCTTGCATGTGTCCAGCCTGCAGCAGGCCCTTGTTGGGAGAGGCAGGAAGATTCCAATGTTAAAACAATCTTGGCATTTTGATTATTATCTGTTATTGGACATTTATAATAACTGTACTCAGACTTTGTGATTATAGGACTTTACCTAAGGGTGGCCAGAAAAAATAAGGGGCCTGCCTGAGTTTTAAGCCAAGGATAGGAGAAAGAACTCACATTGAAAAGCTTAAAAAGTGATAAGCACAAATAAATTGTTTTAAATACCAGAAATATAGGTAAGTCTATGATATGTGAGTTTTCATGACAGAAAATCATTTAAAGAGGGAAAAATCATGTGTAACCAGATATTGGATACTATTCAATACTTGACATATATTAGAATGTTCCATCACTTAACAGCTCTGTGATCTTAGGCAAGTCACTTAATCACTCTATGCCTCAAATTTTTCATGTGTAAATGAGATAAATATTATATGCCTTATTGGGTAGTAAGAATTAGATAAAATATAAGTTAAGTGCTTATTAGCACAGTGTCTGACAAATAGTAGCTATTCAGCAAATGATAGTTATCATCTGCCTTAAATTATTTTGCTGAATTAAAATTTTTTGCAAGTTTATTTTTTATTTCCCTTTTGTTAGTAGATACTCATCTGTGGGCTTTAAGGAGTAATAATATTTTTTTAAATTATTTTGTTTATTTTTGGCTGCATTGGGTCTTCGTTGCTTTGCGCGGGCTTTCTCTAGTTGCGGCGAGCGGGGGCTACTCTTCTTTGCGGTGCACGGGCTTCTCATTGCAGTGGCTTCTGTTGTGGAGCATGGGCTCTAGGCACGCAGGCTTCAATAGTTGTGGCATGTGGGCTCAGTAGTTGTGGTGCATGGACTTCAGAGCAGAGGCTCAGTAGTTGTGGCACATGGGCTTAGTTAGTCCGTGGCATGTGGGATCTTCCCAGACCAGGGTTTGAACCCATGTCCCCTGCATTGGCAGGCAGATTCTTAACCATTGTGCCACCAGGGAAGTCCAAGAAGTAATAATATTTTATAGTGCAATAATATCCTTACAAACGCTTAACATAATGACTGGACGTAGTAAGTATTCAATAAATGGTAGTTGTTATTATAGTCACTTGAATGCAAGTCCTTTCACCTCTCTCTCTTCCCACCATGTATTGACTAACTTATATACCATTGCTGGTATTCCATTTAATCTCTTTGAATCCTTTGAATCTCAATTTCTTCATGTGTAAAATTGAAATTTTACATATTTTACCTACCTCACAAGGTTGTTATGAGGAATAAGATCATTATTGTTGAAGCACTTGTAAAATACTATACAAATATGAGTTAGCATTATTATTTATTGTGCAGCTTACTTTTTTATGTTATTTATAATTCTCTCTCAAGTTATTTAGAATAACACTCCATGTTTTTCTGCCAGAAAACAGAGCTGAAACCTCCACTCACATATAAACAACTTTTTAAAAGTAGATGTATATTTTCTAGACCTTATACATAGATGCTGTGATTGCAGATGTGTTGTAAGGTTCCACTAGACCACTGATCTTTCTTCTCCTTGGTGCTGAGCTGCTTTCCTTCTTTAACTGAAATTTCTCAATTAGTGTTTCTAGTAGGACAGACAAGAAGGGTCTAACTTCTGATAACACGTTCATATTTTACCTGGAAAGCTAAAGCTAACTTAGGGGTTGAGAGAGGAGACTATCTTTTGAACTTCGGTTAGCACAAATCGATTGATACATTTAACACAGAATTAGCTAAAAATATCCATTCTAAAAGTGAGATAGTAAGATGGGCACATTTCAGTGGAGGAGCAACACATGATCACAACTATCTAAGAATAAATAGCTCAACGAGTTTCATTCTATTTATGCCCAACAGAAGGTAGCTGCTTCCCTAAGATGCCTCCCACCAGATGGTGACTTCTCAGTTCATTTTTAACTACCTGCAAAATCATGACACATGGCTCTGACCTTTCATTTTAGAGTTCACCTTTTGTTTCAGCACTAGATTACTATAGCTTCTGGTTTCCATCTGGGCAAAAAAGTCCCTTAAAAGGCAGGCGGTCAAAGTCACAGGCAAACACATGTGCACACAAATATATTTAGTTTTATAAATAGCTTAATCTTCATTCTTCATCTGTAATTATGCACAACTGATTTTTTGTTTCAGACCAGGTTTTCTTCTCTACCTACATAATAGCAGTTACCTCTATTGACTCAAGAAATGAAAGCTGATTTTAAATTATTTTAAAGAAAACGTAATTACGAAGGCGTATTGAAAGTTCTCTGTATATAGTGCATTCTAAACTCAATATAAAATTCCTTGAATTATCTGTATCAATCCTCATTCCCCAAGTCTCCCTTTGTTAGTATTCGTGATTGAGAAGTGACAGCCATTATCCTAAGCCTCTAGGATAATCAGGGTAAGGCTTTTCAGTAATGAGGAGTCACTAGGAGCTTAGCCACCACTCTAATCAATTGCTTTGTTCTCCCTGAATTTATGACCACATATTGCTCCCTTAAAATTAGCCGAGGGCAGGGCTTCCATGGTGGCGCAGTGGTTGAGAGTCCACCTGCCGATGCAGGGGACACGGGTTCATGCCCCGGTCTGGGAAGATCCCACATGCCGCGGAGCGGCTGGGCCTATGAGCCATGGCCACTGAGCCTGCACGTCCGGAGCCTGTGCTCTGCAACGGGAGAGGCCACAGCACTGAGAGGCCCGCGTACTGAAAAAAA
>NW_006790307.1:735789-740135 GCF_000442215.2 Lipotes vexillifer
AAAAAAAAAAAGCCGAGGGCAGACAAGTAGGTGCTGCTGGTAGAAAGAGGTATGGAGCCAGTAGAAGGATCAGGATCTCCACATCATCACTAGTGGGAAAGTAACTCACAGTAACCCAAGAGTGGGCTTTTTATCATTTTCTTGGATGCAATTTAGCAAATGTTGTTTTGGAGAAATGAAATGATGTCCTGCTCTGCCATCAAGTATAAATTCATCTCAACTGTTTTGATCTTTATTTCCCTGGGTGAGCCGATTATTGTACTGAGTACGGTAAATAGGTACTAGGGAAAATCATATGTATGTATGAAAAGTAATTAGTTTAAAAGACATAATGAAAATATTTATGATAATCACTAAAGAATGATAATAATCACTCATAACATCATATGGAGAATTTCTGTTGCTGCATACTTTTTAAAAATTCAGATTTTATAGCATAGGACATTATAGCTATTACCCAAAAAAATGTGAAGTTGGAAAGAACATTTGAGAATGTTTAGTCCAGCATCCCAGTTTTGCATACAAGAAAACTAAAGCCCATATAGATTCGGTGACCTTCCCAAGGACAGAGGTCTGGCTCATGGCAGAAGATCATACCGGACATGATCCCACATCTTCTGACTTTTAGTTTTGTATTCTTCTCTCTCCCATGCCCACAGATATTTACTTCTATATTAAAACTTAAATTTATGCATATAGTTAAAATTATACTAAACAAGTGGTCCCTCATTTTAGACTCATTAAAATCACCTGGATTGCTGTTTAAACTACCAACACCAGACTACATCCCAGATCAATTACATTACAACATCTGGGGATGGGACCCAGCATCACTAGTTTTCAAAGCTCCCCAAGTGATTCCAATGAGCAGCCAAGTTTGAGAATCACTGTACTAAAATAATTATAATGAAAAACAGGTGTCCTTTGCCTTCCTTTCTAACTCCTTAGTTCTACTTTCTGTAGCAGTTGTTCTCAAAGTTTGGACCTAGGGTAAACAGCACTGGCATCACCAGTGAGGGAGGGAGGTCCAAGAGGGAGGGGATATAGGTATACATATAGCTGATTCACTTCATTGTACAGTGGAAACTAACACAACATTGTAAAGCAATTTTACTCCAATAAAATTTTTTAAAAATATATTCATGGGGTCCACCCCAACCTGTTGAATCAGAATATCTGAGGATGGGGCCCAGGAAACTGATTCTTACTCATGTTAAAAGTAAGGATTTGAGAATCCTTACCCTGTAGGCTACCATTTTCGATTATTTTTAGTAATTTCCTCTCTGTTTGCCTCCATGCCTGATTAACGTGTTCATAATCCTGTTTCTTGATCTGACAGTTTTCTACTTCATCTGTTGACTAGCTGTTATGGTAAATAAGGATTTATTTAGTTCTTTGTACCTTTTCTCCTGCCCTCATCCTTCCAGTAGAGTTATATCTCAGTTTCTTTCTAAATCAAGCAGTCTGTGTTTACATTATTAATACCATAAAAATATTGTTTCCTGCAAAGCTAAGTTTATACCTTTCTTACATACTTACTGGTATTTTTTTTTTTATCAATAATTGCCTGGTTTGTTTATTGGTTTGCTTTCGATGTATCTATTCTTAATTTTTTACACACTCCACTATATCTGTTACATACCTACTAATATAATTTTCAAATATAGAACTCTTGAGATATTCCAAATGTTCAACCCATTTGGAAACCAATGCCCTTCACATCTCCATCCTCCTGCTGTGATCTGGGCTGGTTATTCTCTGACGTCTGCTATACAGCTGATATTCTAGAACACGGCATCATCCTTGACTACTTTCTTTCACACTACATCCAGTCCGCAGACAAATCTACTGCCTCTACCTTCAAAATGTATCCAGAATCTGATCCCCTCTCAACCTCCTCTGCTACCATCCTGCCCAAGCTACCATCAGCTCTCACCCAAACGACTGAAAGTATATCCTTAATCCTTCCACCCAACCCCCCCCACACACACACACTTTGGCCTGCACTCCACACTATAGCCTTTAACAACATAGCTCAGATCATGTCTCACGTATTTATAGTGAAGTGTAAATAAAGAAAGGAGCTATGTGCTGTTTGGAAAATGTTTGGTTTTTTCTCTCTGTGTGTGGGTGGGGGGGATGTGTGGGGTGGGCAATTATGGGTGTGAAAATTTCATATATCTCCTCACTGATTGCTTTGTAGTAGATGAAGTTATGGGAAATAAAAAAAATAAACATTTATACAGTGAATACTTACTATGCGCTGTGAGGATATAGAAGTAGAATATGTCATTCTATCCTGTGAAAATTTACAAATTCCTATAGGAGGTAAAACATGTACGTATATTACACTGAAAGGAAAAAACAGTTTGATTATATGTAGAAACTATTATTATAAGCACCTTAGAAACTCAGAGAAAGAGAGAGAATGTACCATTCTCTAATCAGAAACACTCTATAGAGAAGTCAGGATTTCAGTTAGGATTTATTATAGAATATGGATAGTATTTTCTCCTGCAAAGACTGGATGGAGAATTTTTAGACTGAGGTAACAGTGACAGCAGAGTATGAAGCAAAGAAGTATAAAGCCAATTTAAAGAGAATATGAACTAGGACAATTTGATATATCAAAATTGTGTCAGGGAGTATCAGAAAATAAGATGAAAGGGTAGATAGATATTAATTGATGTTGCACATCTAGTGGATTGGTTGTCTTTTTCTTATTGATTTAATTAACTCTTTGTATACTATGAGCAATAATAATAGTTCTCAGCTATCCCAAGAAAGTAGATTTTATCATTATCTCCATTTTATAGATGAATAAATTTGAGGCCCAA
Organism: Lipotes vexillifer; assembly: GCF_000442215.2. Taxonomy (NCBI): domain Eukaryota; kingdom Metazoa; phylum Chordata; class Mammalia; order Artiodactyla; family Lipotidae; genus Lipotes; species Lipotes vexillifer. The sequence goes on from NW_006790307.1 coordinate 738,627, forward strand.
AGGGTATTAAATAACTTGCCCAAGGTCAAAAGACTAGAATGTGTTGTAGCTAGTATTTGAACCTATGGCAATCTCATTCCTGAGCCTGTGCTCTTAAACACCACCTATGCTGGCTTTGTCTATTATATGTGTTGCAAATATTTTCTCCATTTTTCATTTAGCATCTTAACTTTGTGTATGGTGTCCTTCGATGTATAGACATTTAAATTTTTATGTAGTGAAATTTTTAGTATTTAAAAAAATTTTGTTCTGTTTTGTTTCATACTAAGGAAGGCTTAATATGAAGAATAATTAAAAAAATTTACTCTATTTTATTCTGAATTTTTATGATTTTTATTTTTAACTTTATGATAATTAATCTTGAATCTTTTATTGTATGAGGTAGGGATCTAATTTCACTTTTCCCCCAAATGGCTAGCCAGTTGTCTCCAAAATATATCTTTTCCTTAATGAGTTGACATCCCATCTTGATATAGTAGATGTTCAGAAATTTGCTAAATTACTAGACAGTCTACCAAGTAGTGTTTCATTCTGGTTTAAAAGAATTCTTTTAAAAATGCAGCCCTGGAAGGGTTACCAATTAGAAATACTGTAGTGTAAGTTAGTTGGATAATTTTGGATTCTTAATACACAGCTGAGATAAATGTAGCCAAGAACAGTAATTTTGGCTCTGGATGTCAAATCTTCACGAGGAAGAAAGAAAAAAAGTTAATTTTTAATTTAGGGTATGGTGGGCGAAACTATTGCCTTCTTCAACCGCATAGCACAGGGAGATCAGGTCGGTGCTTTGTGTCCACCTAGAGGGGTGGGATAGGGAGGATGGGAGGGAGATGCAAGAGGGAGGGGATATGGGGATATATGTATAGGTACAGCTGACTCACTTTGTTATACAGGAGAAACTAACACACCATTGTAAAGCAATTATACTCCTATAAAGATGTTTAAAAAAAAATCAGTTCCATGACTTTATAAACATACATATTTATAATAAAAATAACACAAAACAAAAACTATTGCCTTCTTCACAATTTTGCCTTTCACAGGGAAAATTCTCACATTTTTTGATGACAGTAATTTAAGGACATCTGGCAACAATTGAAGTAATGAGGACTTAGCCTGACTTCTTTTAGTGAGCAAATATCTCCAAAGTTTTCTAATATCTCCCTGCTTTGGACCAGTGGAAAAGCCATCAAACAAAACAACCATAAGGATAAATAATCTAGTGAAGACACTTTCTCTGGAAATGTAAAACTAAGCTGCGCTTTGAGGGGAAATGCCCAAATTTTCATTTCTTTCAGGAAAACATCATGCATGTGTATTAGTGATCCTTCTCTATAGAGTATCAGGAAATTCACATGCAATATATTGAATAATTTCCCCCCATTTCACTATGTGCGTGCTCTGAACAATTAATGTCCTTACTTGCCTTCACAGTGGTTCAGTGTGATCTAACACAGATTCAACCATCTGTCTGTGTTTTCTTCCATTTGCAACATTTGTTCTTCCTGC
>NW_006790307.1:740162-745868 GCF_000442215.2 Lipotes vexillifer
CCTGCTGATCTGACTGCTGCTTTTCTCTGCTTCATGATTCATATGGAGCAAGCTGTACCTGGAATGTTTTTGTTAGCCAAAAGCAAGTCCCTTGGACTACAGAAATATAAAATTTACCCCACCTAGTAATGTTCAAGAAAGCCATTGAGTTTTTTTTGTGTGTGTTTTTGTTTTGTTTTTAAGTATAATGCCTGGAAAACATTCAAGGTCTTAATGACAGAAGCTTTTGAACGTGTTGGCAAAATCAAATATAAGTAAATCTAAAACCATGTTTGGAAGAAATAAACAGAGTTTTCCTTAGACATGGCTCTGAGGATCACTAGTGTCCTGTTTAAGTAGTTTCAACTTTTCCTTCTTGAGAAATGCATGTCAGGACATCCTACTGGAATCACTCACCTTCTTGAAGTACATTCTTGAGTTGTTCCCTCAATGAGAATCTTCTAGTGGTAAATCCTCTCAGTTTGTTTTTTGTGGGTTTTTTTTTTTGATAGTATGTTTCATTTTCATTTTCAGAAGATCATTCCAATTATATATTATTTCACTATCTTCTGGCTCCCATTATTATTATTAAGAAATTAGCTACCAGTTTAACTGTCTCCCTTGTGGGTAATCTATCTTTTCTTTCTAGTTGCGTTTAAGATCTTCCTGTCTTTGTTATTCTGCAGCTTTATTCTGTGTGTAGGTACGGATTTCTTTTTATTTATACCGTTTGGCATTTGTTGGGCTTCCTGAATATGATTGTGTCTTTCTCAATTTTAGAAAATTCTTAGCCATTCTTTCTTTCTTTCTTATTTATTTATTTCGCTACACCACATGGCTTGCAGGATCTTAGTTCCCTGACCAGAGACTGAACCTGGGCCCCTGGCAGTGGAAGCGCAGAGTCCTAATAATCACTGGACTGCCAGGGAATTTCCTTAGCCATTATTTCTTCATATATTGCCTTTCCTTGTTTGAATTGCCTTTTCCAGGAATTCTAATTAGCCCTCTCACTCTATACTTTATGTCTCCAAAACTCACTTTAGTGTTTTACACCAATTTGTCTCTTTGAGCTGCAATCTGCATGTGTTTTCAGTTCTACAGTTCATTCATTCTAATCAGCTGTATCGAATCTGCTTTTTAATCCTTTGGTTGAGTTTTAAATTTATTACATTTTCATTTTTATGAGTTCAGTGGGTTACTTTTCAAATCTTCCTGATCATTCCCTATTACCGTTTTCTAAATACTCAGATATTTCGATCTCTTGTTATATTCCTGAAAATATATTAAACATAGTAATTTTGTGTTTTTATCTGATAATTTCAATATCTGAAGTCTGTTAAGGTCTGGTTCTCTAGTATATTATTTATTCTTGTTTCTAGTGGTTTGTTTCCTTTTGTGTTTATGATTTTTTAATTATTATTAAATAATACTTGGAACTCTATCTGTAGAAATTAAGGCTAACATACGAGTATGCTCTTCCAGGGAGGGTTTAGTTTCTTCTTCCAGGGGCCTAGAAACACAACATACCAAAGCCACTTCAATTTCAACACTCCATTAGGGTAGATTTAGGACCCAAATGCTTGTGAAGATTGAATAAGCGCTCCAAAATTTTGTGGAGAGACTTCTTTTAACTTCTGCCCAGAGCCAATTCTGAGACTGGTCATCTATTTTATTATTAACAGGGTCAAGTTTCTTGTTTTTCTATTCAACTCTTTTCCTGAGATTATAGGTCTTAAAGGATTCCACCTTTATACAGCATGATTTCTGGTTTACTCAAGATTGTTCCCACATACTCTTCAGTATTGTTGTTCTAAGCTACCATGACTCATAGTTGACGAAGAACTTGGTGGCTTCAAAGTTCATATATCTTGCTGTTCAGTCCTGTCTTCACTGGATTTCCATTACTGTGTTTTAGGCTCATTCAATAATTTAAAATAAATTATCTTCAATTTTCTAGAACATTTTAGATATTCTGTGGTAGGAAGATTTTAAGATCTTTAATCTACTAACATTTTTATTTCTCTTTCACTTTTGAAGGATAATTTCACTGGATATAGAATTCTAGGGTTTTTGTTTTTCTTTCAACATTTTAAATACTTTACTCTCTTCTTGCTTGCATAGTTTCTAATGAGAAACCTGCTGAAATTCCTCTTCCTCTATAGGTAGAGTTTTTTTCCTCCCTGTGTCTTCTTTCAGTATTTTCTCTTTGCCTTTGATTTCCTGAGATTTAAATATAATATGCCTAGGTGTAGATTTTTTTTGTTTTTATTTTTGTATTTATACTGCTTGGTGTTCTCTGAGCTTCCTGGATCTGTGGTTTAGTGTCTATCATTAATCTAGGAAGAGTGTTGGTTATTATTACTTCAAATATTTCTCCTGCTCTGTTTTTTTTTCTCCTTCTGGTATTATAATTATAGTTATGTTAGACCTTTTGCTATTGCCCTACAGTTCTTGGATGTTCTGTTATGTTTTTCATTCCTTTTTCTCTTTGCATTTCAGCTGGAATGTTTCTGTGGCCCTATCTTCAAGTTCACTGATTCTTTCTTCAGCTATGTTGAGTCCACTGAAGGCATTCTTCATTTCTGTTACTGTGATTTTTATTTCTAGCATTTCCTTTTGATTCTTTCTGAAAGTTCTCATCTTTCTGCTTATGTCACCCATTTGTTCTTGCATGTTGTCTACTTTTTCCTTTAGAGTCCTTAACATATATTTTAAATTCCCTGTCTTATAATTCCAACATCCATGACATATCTGACTCTGGTTCTCATGGTTGCTTTATCTTTTCAGCCTGTGTTTTTTATTGTCTTTTAGCATGCCTTGTAGTTTTATGTTAAAAGCAGACATGTTGTATCAGGTAATTGAAACTGAGGCAAATAGGCCTTTAGAGGATGGATGTTAATCTGTCTAGAAGGTGTGCTGTTCAATGCTTATTGTAGCTACAAGTGCCAAAGCTTCAAATTTCTCTAGTGTTCTTATTTTTTGTTTGTTTGTTTTCCCTCTTGAGGAGATATCAGTCTGTGTTTTGCAGCTTTTGCAACTGTAATGTATTGCTACACAAGAGCCTTGCTGGTATGGTGGTAGAGTGTGTGGGAGGAAGAACATTTTATAATCTTTTAATTGAGTCTTTGTCTTTTAGTGGGCCTTTGCCTTGGGGCTGTGGCCTTCACAAAAGTTTCTATCCCATCTTCAGTTGAATAGTTTTTATCCCCTACTCCATATTCTCTGGCTTCAGTGTTCTCAACCTATTTCCTTGAAGCTTTGTCCCCTGTTAAGTGAGGTTTTTGGGGTTTTGTTTTTTCTTTTATGTGAGATAGGAATGCAAAAGGGGACTGGAATGGGAAGGAATTCCCTTTCCCTTCCTGGGATAAGTTTTCAAAATTGTACTCTGGCAACAGCTTTTCCCCTGGAGAGTTGCTTTTTGTTATGGAGAAAACTCAGGGTGTGGTTTGCAATTGTTACTCCTCCCCTCTCCCTCTTAGAACCAAGAGAATTTTTCTGGGACCCTCACCATAAGCACTTGGTGGGGTTCCGAGAGAGAAAGCCCATGAAAGTGTAGGAGCCCTTCAAGACTATAGTCCCCAGGAGTTTCTCACGCTCACATTAGTCCACACTTAACCTTTAGCAATTCATCAGAATTGCCATTTGGATCCAAGAAAAGTAATTGATTTTTCAGTTTGTCCAGATTTCTCTTGTTGTAAGGGTGGCAGTGACAAACTTACAAGCGCTATATGTCAGAGCTGAATTAGAAGTTTCACTACTGACTTTTAAATTTTCATTGTGGTTTGGGTTCTTTGTTTTCAGACAAAAGAAGCTAGCCTTCACTAACTTAAGTGAAAAGATATTTATCAGAAGGATATTGAGAACCAAAGCAGCTCTGGGCATCAATTAACAAGAACAATAGGAAAAGTTTTATTAGCAAAATTTTAGTTAGGACATCTCCACTGAGATGAATGTATTTCAACTATTTTTAGTACCTTTATTAGTCTAATCAAGATTCAGATTTCAGGAATTCTGGGAAGAAGGTGGCAGGAGTGGCAGCAGAATTTCCTTGAATCCTTACGTAAAATAGAGCAAACAACTAGATATCAAAACCATCTGGAGAGCATTTGTAACAGGATTGCATGAATAAGATGTCCCTCCAAGCCCCAAAACAGTGGTGTGTGTTATCACTGTCTTGCTGGAATAAACCTGGGAGAAGCACTAAGGCATCTGACAGACCTAAGAACAGAATAATACCCAGAAATTTCCATTTGGATTAAAAAAAATAGTTTTCATTTCTCTCCTGAAATCTTCCTTTAGTTAATCCATTATGACTAAATTTTAATAGCTGTTTTAAAATCCTTTTCTGCTAATTCCAACATTTAAGCCATTCAGGCTTGCTTTCTATTGATTGTTTTTCCTCTGGTCCATGGGTCATATTCTTCTCTTTCTTTGCATATTAATTATTTTTATTGTATACTGGACATTATAGGGACACTGGATTTTGTTGTCTTCCCCTGAAGCATGTTGGTTGTTTTTTTGAGCAGAAGTTAACCTGACTAGATACAAACTCAGAACTCTGTCTTCCTTGTGATGGACAGTAGCTGAAATGTGCTAAATTTCTTCACTCTTTCATCTGTTGTTTTCTACTGAGTTCTTTAGAGTTTCCCCTTACATGTGTATAGTTCTGTGATCAGCCAAAGATTTGGATGGAATTTTTATGCAGATTTTCAGAATTCCTAATTCTCAGGGTTCCCCATTCCATGCTTTAAGGCAGCTCCACACTCTGTCTTATGATTCCTCATGCCACTAAGACTGCAGCTTTCTACTTGAGTTCTAGCTACCCTATGCCTCACAGACTCGGGATTTCCCTCAAGCCAAAAGCCATAGGAACAGAGATATCACACAGTACATCCCTTATTTCAAGAGTCAACATCCTTTAGAGTTTGCCTGTCTTTTTTGTTCTCCAGAGCCTTCAACTGGTTGGTTTAAAAAACATTTTTTTTGTCCAGATTTTAAATTTATCATCTGCAAGAGAGTTAGTCTGATACATGCTACTCTGTTATTACTGAAAGCAACTCATTCTAGTAATCTTTGATTTCCACTGAGTGGGTCTAAAAGCATTGAGCATATCTGAGCCTAGGTTTTGATTGTAAATACCATTTTTTACATTTTTACCACTTCTGTGGTGTTTCTGCCAAAAATGCATAGCCTGAATCTAATCATAAGAAAAAATCAGACACATAAATTGATGATAGCCTCTGAATTGGCCTGGCTTTATCAATCTACATTAATTCCAGGAGTGGGGTTGAGTGGAATAGTATAGACTGTGTGAACTCTGCAGATTTTCCCAACTCTTTTTGTTGTGCTGTGGTTCTGACTGAATTATGACCGTTAACATCTAATGACAGAAAATATGATGCTTCTCCCTCAAGGAGTAACTCAAAGTAAAAACATACACTAAACCATAAAATATACAACTTACATACTGAAAATAAAATATCTTCTTTCTAGAAAAAAAAAATTCATGCCAATGGAATACAGGAAGCAACTGGAGTAAGCTCCCACTGACCAAACATGAGATAATTTAAGCTTCAATGAGGATAAGAATTACAGTGGATCAAAGTGCATTAGATAAGTTCAAATATGTGATAATGAGTTATCATAATGACATTGGGGAAAAAAAACAATTGGTTACCTTTTGTGGATAACAGAGAACCAGTTCATTATCTTGAAAACTAGGGAAAG
>NW_006790307.1:745878-796531 GCF_000442215.2 Lipotes vexillifer
GCCTTTCCTATATGAACTGTACCATAGGGTAGCCAAGTAATGTAAAATTATTTCAGCTAATAAATGAAAATGAAATGATAGAATTAAAATATCAGCATTTTTGCAATCTTCAGTGAATTAATGGATCTAAGCCTTGAGCATCAGTAGCTGCTAACATCAGAAAAGTGGGAAAACACATTATGTGTTTCCTGACAAATTTGATTAGGTCTCTGGATTCAACTGCTACTTTATATGTAGGAAAGAGCAGCATTTTAACGGCACCATGAGTGTGTAATCAGCAAAATCCAGGCTTTGGAGTACTCTATAGGTCACATGGTTCTATGTTCTTCAAAAAATGTATTTTAGGGAAGAGAAATGGTGGAGAGAGAGTATATAGGTTAAAAGATAACTTAAAAGACATATCAGATTTTTTAAAAATGGGGCAAGACTAAACTACAATATCTAGAGATACTTTAAATGATTAAATCATAAAGAAACTTAAGAAGAGATTGCTATAAGAGTCAGTAGGATGAGTATTTTATAGGAAGGGAATAGCCTTTGGGATGGGCGACATGAAGGGACTTCTGGAGTAATTGGAAAAATTCTTTTTCGTAATGTGTATGGTGGTTTCAGGGGTGTTTGCTTTTAATAATTCACTTTTATACATTTTATACATTTATTTTGTGTGGTTTTATGTACCTGTGCTTTATTTAATAATAAAAAGACTAACATTTAGAAAAATAACATTCTAGAAAAGAAGTTTCCAACTGGCCTAGTATGAGGGACAAGGATATCTGTTGGTTAGGGGAATTACAGTCCCATCATACTATATTCATTGGATTAGAAGCTATTCCCCAAAAGGCAATAGAGTTGCTGTCAGGATGGGACAATAGAAGCTAGGCAGCCTAAGCCCACTACCTTTCTATAAAATTACAGTACAGTTACCTCAAAAATGATTCCTTACACATATTGCTTATTAGCATTTGAACAGGGAAATCAAGATAGATTAGAGCCAAGATAACTCCTGACTCTTGGTCCCCCAAATGGTGTAAGCCAGTCATCCCCTCTGACAGTTGGTTTTTCTTATACCTCCTTGACTTTTTCTTCTTTTTATATTTGCTTGAAAGAATTTGGAATCAGAACGAGAAGCACTGATCATCTTTGATAATATCAACATCACATGCCAGTATTTAAAAGAACAAACCAAGTTTAGACATCAGCTACATTGACTAAGTAAGGTGGTTGGGTATGCGATCATTTGTGCCATAATGTACTCCCTACATCTGCTGATCATTCATTGCTATTACTGTCTAATAGTAACTATCTGAATAACTATGGATGGCATCCTTGAGAGCCTGCCTTAGTGTCTCTGATTGTATACAATCATTCATAAAATATTTATGGGCTATATAAGTGGCCAGTAGCACATGAGAGGATGCTTGACATCATTAACTGTTAGATAAATGCAAATTAAAACCACAATGAGATACCATTTCACACATACTAGGATGGCTAACATAAAAAAGACAGACAATAACAAGCGTTAGTGAGGATGTGGAGAAATTGGAACCCTCGTTAATTGTTGGTGAAACTGTAAAAATGGTTCAGCCACTTTGCGAAGACATTTTGGCAGTTCCTCAGAATGTTAAACATAGAATTACCATGTGACCCAGAAATTCCACTCTTTGACATATACCCAAAAGAATGGAGAACACGTGTCCACACTAAACCTTATATGTAACTGTTCATAGCAGCATTTTCATAATAGCCCCAAAAGTGGAAAGAACCCAAATGTGCATCACCTGATGAATAGATAAACAAAATGTGATATATTCATACAATAGAATAATATTCAGCCATAGTAAAAGAAACCAGACAAGAAAAGATCACACATTGGGACTTCCCTGGTGATCCAGTGGTAAAGAATCCACCTTCCAATGCAGGGGTTGCGGGTTTGATCCCTGATCAGGGAACTAAGATCCCACATGCCGCAGGGCAACCAAGCCCACGTGCCACAACTGTTGAGCTAGTGCTCCTCAACTAGAGAACCTGCGTGCTGCAAACTAGAGGCCACATACTCTGGAACCCATGTGCCACAACTAGAGAGAAGCCCATGCACCACAGCTAGAGAGAACCCCGAGCAGACTGCTCGTCATAACAAAAAAGATCCTGTATGCCTCAACAAAGACCCCGTGTGCCAGGACTTCCCTGGTGGCGCAGTGGTTAAGAATCTGCCTGCCAATGCAGGGGATATGGGTTCGATCCCTGGTCTGGGAAGATCCCACATGCCACAGAGCAACTAAGCCCGTGTGTCACAACTACTGAGCCTACGCTCTAGAGTCCGCGAGCTACAGCTACTGAAGCCCACATGCCACAACTACTGAAGCCCGCGCGCCTAGAGCCCATGCTCTGCAACAAGAGAAGCCACCGCAATGAGAAGCCTGCGCGCCGCAACAAAGAGTAGCCCCCACTCACTGCAACTAGAGAAAGCCCACACTCAGCAACAAAGACCCAGTGTAGCCAAAATAAATAAATAAAACTAAAACAAACAAAAAGACCCCGTGTGCTGCAACTAAGACCCGACATGGCCAAAAAAAACAAAAGATGGGTACTTGAAGATAGCAGTGATAGTTTAAGGAGTGGAATATAAACTTGTCAAGGACAGGAAAAAGGATTGCCAAGGCATGTTGAAGTTGCAGCTGTAACTGATAAAATTATTCATAAATGTGCCTAAATGTTTAATATTTTGAAGTTTTCTTGGGCATACTTTCTTTAAATGTTTTCCAACAGTTACTTAACTTCAGAGATAAAAAGATAAAGAAGGTTATAAGTTGATGCTATGTGTATGGATATTATTTTCAGAACTCAATTTAAGAGTAGTATTTCAGATCATAAGCAGTACTTAATATTTTTTTCTTTTATAAAATAGTCAAACATAACTTGTATAACTCAGAGGTCATCTTGGTTCTCTGGGGCCACCTAAGACATGGATGATATCAGCTCAATCCATCATCATCCTGTGGATTGTAGATGTCCATTTTCCTAAAGATTTTTGTGTGTTCCCTGAGGTCTTGAGATCTCATAATAATTTCTGGCTCTGAGCTCCTGCTTCCGTTGACTTAGTCTAGTTTACAAATTATGCATCATCCTGCTCATGTTATCTGTTTCATATCATGTTAACCCAGCTGTAGATTTTGGCCTTTTCCCCTAATGGCCATTAAAAACATTCAGAGATGTTTATATGTAGAGATGACTTTGCTGAAGGTGGTAATGTGCAGGGATTCTCATCATATCACAGTAACAGAAAACAACTCAACTTGATGTCAGCCTCCTGTATTTTTCTTACTCTTCTAACTTTTGTTGTCCTGTCCTCTAAGGAACACAACTTCAATTTCTCCAACTCTTTAGTGGTAGAGTAATTTAGCTGTCTATGCCCCTTACTGCCAAACTCAGCTTGACATACATCTAGGCCTATCCAAGGCCAGTAAAATGCTCACAGAGCAAATGGGCCTTCTTTAGAAATCATTTTTGCATCCCTCACATTAGTCTCCAGCCAACTTCATATTCCCTTTTGTATAACTGTCACAATCTATAAAACATCTCAAGTTTTCAAAACAGACCAAATTTTTCACTAAGGCACCAAAATCACATAATTTCTTCAGTGTTTTAATTTAAACTGTGATATCATTGATAAGGGTCTCTCTAATTGACCATCGTGGTACACCATCTTTACATATTCTTAAAAATCCCTATATCGGATTTACTAATCCTCTTTACCAAGAGAAAAAAAACCCAGAATTTACTTTGGTAACAGCTATACCCCTTTTTTCTTAGGTTAATGGAGCTTTCCTCTGATAGAGCTAACAAGGTCCTCTTTCTTTTCCTGAGGGTAGTTTTTTGAGCCCTGTGTGGGGAGTCAGGAAGGCTGGGCTTCTGTCATTAAACCAGCCACTAGCTGTTTATGTCAGCTAAGTGACATAACTGAAACTAATTGTTCATTAAATCCCTCTCACAGGGATGAATAAAGAAGAAAAGGGGACTATTTGAGAACAGTTGAGAAATGTAAAGTAAAATTTTTTTTATAAGACATGAATGCAGTGAAATGGCCCAATGAGTCCAAGATGGTGCTCTAGAGAGCCAAAAGGGAGGAAGGTGACAAGGACATAATTACATGCTGTCTTCCCCAAAGGGATGGTATGTAACATACCAAAAAGAATAAACAGGAAGTATTTAACAGGTGGCTGAAAAGGAATCTGTAATTTGAGCAAACTAATGTTCTCATTTCTGAGGAAAACACCCTCTTAGGATAAACACAGCAGGCTTTTCAGATTCAGGGTGGTTCAGCTGTTACATTAATGCAATTTTAGCTTAATGAAAAAGATTTCACACTGTGACTACAAAATGTGACTAGAAAGTATTATAATAACATGAATAAAAGTAAGATGATAAAATGTCTGAGGCATGAATAGTCTTAAGAAAGCCATTACTAAGAGCAGTTACCCACTGCTGTAATATGGAGTTGTAAGGACTAGAGAAAGTGGAGAGATCACCACCTGGAGGAGCAGCTTAAGCTTAAGTGAAAGAGTCTCTGGGTTTTGTGAAGAAGGGGAAAGGCATGGCTAGAATATCAGAATATTAAGAAACCTGGAGAGACTGCTCAGCCGGCAATAACACCAATGGCCACATATGCAAGAATATCTTAGCTGATATCCTATGTGTTATTTTGACTCTATGAATGCTAGTAGTGTTGCATTTCTGTTTTTGACATTGTAAATTGTAAACATCAATGATCAGACTTTTTCTAGAACCTTCTGAGGAGTCAGAGAATCCTTCAGACATAGAAGACTGGAATTGGTAATTGAAAACAAAAAGTGAATGGACTATTGATTGAGCTTGAGATATGTGGAAGTCCAGTTAGTCACAAATGAAATGTGGATAATAATAGTAACTACAGTTTATTATATACCTTATGCCAGGTACTGTACTATGAATTTTACAAATGGAACCTCATTTAATTTACATAATAAATGAGATCAGTATTTTCTTATGTTTACAAATGAAAGAAATTGAGGTTAATTAGATGTGTTTCAAAGACTAGAATCTGTTATGTAAATGGAAAGTTCCAAGCAGGCATGTTTGTACCGGAAAAGCTTAGTAAGCTCTAAGCCCAGGGGTGATTAGATGACGTTATCTACTTTGTGCTTTATAGCAGAGATTAAGACTTGGACCAAATTTGGGATATTAGTGGAGAAGTCTTTAATAAAATCCTGTCCTCACCTTGCTACCTTTTCAAACACTCATCACTCGCTGATACTACTATGCTAAACAAATGAATAGAATCTCAAATCCTGTGGAATTACATTCTAGGGAGGGAAACAGATCATAAACAAGTAAACAAATATTAAAGTAATTTCAGATAGTGATAGTGCTATATAGAAAATGTGGTGGTGAAATGGGGGAGGTTAACTTTAATTACGGTGGTGACTGAGGAGGCAAAATTTGAGTTTATTCTCAAATATTGAAGAAGTTGGCCATCTGAGGATCTGGCAGGAAAACATTTCAGATGAAATCAATATTGAGGAAATAATTTGATTGTTAAATATGGATGTCCTAAACTGTTTCAAGATTGGCAATATTTTGGTGAATAAAAAGAGCTTCAGTTTGTCCTGGTGTTACCCCTAACTCTTTCAGTGTTCAAGCACTCAGTGGTCTAGTCTGTGTCTAAGATTCCACTATAAATATATTTGGTGGCCTCTTGTATGGAGGCCTCTTGTGACCTTCTCAGCTTATGTCTCAGCTCCTAAAGAAGAAAGGCTTTATAAACAATTATCTAGCTGAAGTAATTGTTTATAAAGACATCTGCAGTGATTCCTTGCATCTTTCTACAACTGTTTCTTTGCAGCTGTGACCTTCATACTTATCTCATCAAGAGGTGAAACTATTTCTCCATACCCTTGAATCTGGGCAGGCCTTGTCACTTGCTTTACCAATAGAATGCAGTGGAAGTAACACTGTGGGACTTGTGAGTGTAGGCTTCAAGAGGCCTTTGAAGCTTCTGTTCTTGTCTTCTTGGAACACTGACGTTACCATACGAAAAAGCCACAGCCAGTCTCCTTGAGAATGAGAGACCACATGGAGACAGAGAAGCCCAGCCAAATCCATCACCAACCACCAGAATTTTGAGTAAAACCAGCTTGGACCATGCAACCCTAATGGCCTCTAGCTGATAACTTTTACAATGAGTGACCATCATCAGAATGAGTGAGATCAGCAGAAGAACCATCCAACTGAACTCAGCTCAAATTTCTGATCCATAGAATTATAAGCAAATGAAATGGTTATCATTAAGTTTGTTATACACCAATAAATCATTAAGAAACTAGCTAGACTTCAGGGATTGCTACAAGGTGGCAGTGTAGGAAAACCATTACCCTGAGTTCACCTCCTCTCATGGGCACACCAAAATTACAACTATTTACAGAGCAACTATGGATGAGAAAGACTGGAGTGTACCAGAAAAGATCTTTGACTGCTAAAGATATAAGGAAGGAACCACAGTGAGATGGGTAGGAGGGGTTAGAGTCACGATATAGTTAAGACCTATACCCCCAGTTGGTCAACAGACGAACAGAATAATTACAATCCCAGATGCTCTCCGCAAGGAGCAAGGTGTCTGAACTCCACATCAGGTTCCCCAGCCCAGGGGGTTCTGTACCAGGAAGGTGAGCTGCCAGAACACTTGGCTTTGAAGGCCAGTGGGGATTTCTTTGGGGAGACCCAGAGGGCTCTGGGAGACAGAGACTCTTAAAGGTGCATACAAGCTCTCACATACTCCAAGACCCAGGGTAGAAGCAGTAATTTGAAAAGTGCCTGGGTCAGGCCTACCTATTGATCTTGGAGAGTCTCCCAGAGAGGCAGGAGGCAACTGGATCTCACACTGGGGACATAGACAATGGTGGCAGCCATTTTTGGAAGCTCATTCTACCATGTGAACACTGGTGCTAGCAAGCACCATCAGTGCTGGACATGGCCCTGCCCATCAGCAGGTGGACACCAGCTGCAGGACCACCACAGCCCCACAGCCTGATGAGGCAGGACCCAGCCCAACCACCAGCAGGCCAGCACCAGCCCTGGGATGTGCTGGGCCCCAGCCCCAGCCAAAACAATCTTAAGAAAGAACAGAGCTGGAGGTATCATGCTCCCTCACTGCAGATTATACTACAAAGCTACAGTCATCAAAACAGTTTGGTACTGGCATAAAAACAGATGCATAGGTCAGTGGAACAGAATAGAGAGCCCAGAAATAAACCCATGCACTTATGGTCAATTAATCTATGACAAAGGAGGCAAGAATATCCAATGGGGAAAAGACATCCTCTTCAATAGGTGGTGCTGGGAAAACTGGACAGCTACATGTAAAAGAATGAAATTAAAACATTCTCTAACACTATAAATGAAAATAAACTCAAAATGAATTAAAGACCTAAATGTAAGACTGGAACTATAAAACTCCTAGAAGAAAACATAGGCAGAACACTCTTTGACATAAATTGTAGCAATGTTTTCTTGGATCTGTCTTGTAAAGCAAAGGAAATAAAAGCAAAAATAAACAAATAGGACCTAATTAAATATAAAAGCTTTTGCACAGCAAAGGAAACCATTGACAAAACGAATAGACAACCTACTGAATGGGAGAAAATATTTGCAAATGATGACTAAAAAGAGGCTAATATCCCAAATATAAGAAACAGCTCATACAACTCAATATCAAGAAAACAACCAACCTGATTTAAAAATGGACAGAAGACTTGAATAGATACTTTTTCAAAGACATACAGATAGCCAACAGGCACATCAAAAGATGCTCAATGTCACTAATCATCAGAGAAATGCAAATTAAAACCACAATGAGAGATCACCTCACACCTCTCAGAATGGCTATTATCAAAAAGACAACAAATAACAAGTGTTAGTAAGGATGTGGAGAAAAGGGAACCCTCATGCACTGTTACTGGAAATGTAAATTGGCGCAGCCATATGGAAAAAAGTATGGACGTTCCTCAAAAAACTAAAAATAGAACTACCATATGATCCAGCAATTCCACTCCTAGGAATATATCTGAAAAAAAATGAAAACACTAATTTGAATAGATACATGCACCCCCATGTTTATAGCAGCATTACTTAAAATAGCCAAGATAAGGAAACAACCAAAATGTCCATCAACAGATGACTGGATACAGAAGTGGTATAGGGGCTTCCCTGGTGGTCCAGTGGCTAAGACTGTGCTGCAATTGGAGGGGGCCTGGATTTGATCCCTTGTTAGGGAACTGGGTCCCACATGCTGCAACCAAAAGTTTGCATGCTGCAACTGAGGATCCCCCATGCCGCAACTAAAGATCCCGCATGCTGCAACTAAAAAAAAAAAGATCCCACACACTGCAACGAGGGTCCTGCATGCCACAACTAAGATCCGGTGTGGCCAAATAAATAAATAAACAAATTAATTAATTTTAAAAAGTGGTATACACACACACACACACACACACACACACACACACACACACAATGGAACACTATTTGGCCATGAAAAAGAATGAAATTTTGCCATTTACAACAACGTGTTTGGACCTGGAAGGTATTATTCTTAGTGAAATAAGTCTGACAGAGAAAGACAAATACTGTGTGTTATCACTTAATATATGGAATCTAAAAAATAAATGAATATAACAAAACAGAAACAGATGCACACATATGTGTGTCTAGTGGTAACCCATGGGGAGAGAGAAGGGGGGAGGAGCACAACAGGGGTAGGCAATTAAGAAATTCAACTACTATGCATAAAATAAATAAGCTACAAGGATATACTGTACAGCACAGGAAACAGCCAATATTTTATAATAACTTTAAATGGAGTATAATCTATAAAATTTTTGAATCACTGTGTTGTACACCTGAAACTTATATAATATTGTACATCAACTATACCTCAATTTAAAAAAAATCAACCTTACGTCTTACAGCTCTTCCAGCTTGGTGGTGGACCTTGTAGTTGTGGGTCACTTTGATGTTGAGAATAAATCACCAAGATTCTGTATCCCATCTACATTATGCAAGATGAAAAGAAATGAATTATTAGTTTGAGGGCTCACCTTGATTCACTTCCCACCTTTAGTTTCTCGTTGGAAACCTGAGAAAATGTGGATTTCTTTATGTGTGTTGGAGCCTTCCCTTAATGAGGACGTAACTAGAAAAAAAATTTAAATTGGGCCAGAACAAAACAAAACCCCACAGCTTGCTAGACGCCAGAGCTCTCTTTAGGGCTTTGTGTCATCTTGCTCTGACCTTGAAGTAGCTGACTGAATGCTTCTTCAAGAGGTCTCTTGAAAGCTGCCAGAATGCATTATGTTAAGCTTTCACCTGTTTTTCAAATTACTTCATTTTAAGTATGTATCAGCAGGATATATACTCAAGCCTCAGCTCCCAGCCCCAACCCACCCCGGCAGGTGAGCAGACAAGCCTCTCAGGCTGATGAGTGCTGGTCGGCACTGATCCTCTGTGCAGGAATCTCTCCACTTTGCCCTCTGCACCCCTGTTTCTGCTCTCTCCTCCGTGGCTCCAAAGCTTTCCCCCCACCCACCCCCTGTCTCCACCAGTGAAGGGGCTTCCTCATGTGTGGAAACTTTTCCTCCTTCATAGTGCTCTCCCAGAGGTGCAGGTCCCATCCCTATTCTTTTGTCTCTGTTTTTTCTTTCCTCTTTGCCCTACCCAGGCATGTGGGGAGTTTCTTGCCTTTTGGGAAATCCAAGGTCTTCTGCCAGTGTTCAGTAGGAGTTGTTCCACATGTAGATGTATTTTTGATGTATTTGTGGGGAGGAAGGTGATCTCCACGTCTTACTCCTCCACCATCTTGAACGTCCCCCCTCCAGTAATTTTTAATTATATTTTTTGAATTACACATGTCCTACATGAATATATCATGTGAAAAATTAATATTATACAGAAGCATACAGAGTAAAAACTTAAGTACCTCTTATCTTAATTTGGATGCCCCCAAAAGCAGATTCTGAGAAAATGGCTGAAGTATAGATGCAATGGGAAACTCCTTGTTTTCATCCTCTACTTAACCACTCACTGAATACTTCTGTACTCCAATGTGTGGGGGGTTTTCCCATATTAAGCAAGTCTTTGGTTCTCTGCAGATGCCAGATGTCTTGCAATTTAATTCAATTCTGACACCATCTACCCAGAGGTAGCATCAGATCCCATAAATTAAGGACTCAATCTCACAAGACTGCTATCTCACTTCACATGCCAATTGCAAGTCCAGGTTGTTACCTGGGGTTCTGACTGAACAGCTGTAAATCAGAGGTTCCCACAACACCCACCTCAGATTTGATAATTTGTCAGTATGGCTCACAGAACTCAGGAAAACAGTTTATGTACTAGATTATTAGTTTATTACGAAGGATACAACTCAGGAAGAGCCAGATGGAAGAGATGAATAGGGCAAGATATGCGGGAAGGGGTGTGGAGGTTTCATGCCCTTTTAAGGCATGCCACCCTCCTAGCACCTTCATGTGTTCAGCAATCCAGAAGCTCTCTGAACCCTGTCCTTCGGGGTTTTCAACTTCTGCCCCTCTACCTTTCCCAGGGATTGAAGGGTGAGGCTGATATATATATATATATATATATATATATATATATATATATTAGATTTCTTTCCCTTATAGATTATTACAAGATATTGAGTAATTCCATGTGCTATACAGTAGGTCCTTTTTGGTTATCTATTTTATATTTAATAGTGTGTATATGTTAATCCCAAATTCATAATTTATCCCCCCAACCCCTTTCCCCTTTGGTAACCATAAGTTTGTTTTCTGTCTTTGTAAGTTTACTTCTGTTTTGTAAATAATTTTGTTTGTAAATAATTTTCGTTTCATTTTTTTAGATTCCACATATAAGTGATATATATTTGTCTGGCTTAGTATGGTAATTTCTAGGTCCATCCATGTTGCTGCAAATGGCTTTATTTCATTCTTTTTATGGCTGAGTAATATTCCATTATATGTAGAAATAGGTATAGATACAGATATATACCACATCTTCTTTATCCATTCATCTGTTGACAGACATTTAGGTTGCTTCCATGTCTTGGCTATTGTAAATAGTGGTGCAATAAACATTGGGGGTGCATGTATCTTTTTGAATTATAGTTTTCTCTGGATATATGCCCAGGAGTGGGATTGCTGGATCATATGGTAACTCTATTTTTAGTTTTTTAAGGAACCTCCATACTGTTCTCCATAGTGGCTGTACCAATTTACATTCCCACCAACAGTGTAGGAGGGATCCTTTTTCCCCACACACTCTCCAGCATTTATTATTTATAGACTTCTTGATGATGTCCATTCTGACCAGTGTGAGGTGATAACACATAGTAGTTTTGATTTGCATTTTTCTGATAATTAGCGATGTTGAGCATTTTTTCAAATGCCTATTGGCCACCTGTATGTCTTCTTTGGAGAAATGTCTATTTAGATCTTCTGCCCATTTTCTGATTGTGATTTTCTTTTTTTTTGTATTGAGCTGTATGAACTGTTTGTATATTTTGGAAATTAATCCCTTGTCAGTCACATCATTTGCAAATATTTTCTCCCATTCTGTAGGTTGTCTTTTCGTTTTGTTTATGGTTTCCTTTGCTGTGCAAAAGCACTACTGTAATTCTTTTTGAAGCCAAATAATGTTTATAAATTTTTCCTTCTATGTAAGTTTTAGAATCAGCTAATCAAGGTCCACTTTTTAAAAAATCCTGAGGGGATTTGGACCATAATTGCTTTGCTTTATAATATTGAGTCTTTCTATTCAGGAAAGTGATATGTCCCCATTTAGTAGGTTGTTTTATATGTTTGTAAAAGTTTCATTGTTTTCACATGGGTTTTGTACATTTCTTGTTTCATTTACTCCTCAAAATTTTATAGTTCTTGTTGCTACTGTGAATGGAATCTTTATAATATTTTACAAACATTAACGGCAGTGTATAAGAAAGATATTCATCTTTGCAGGGTGATTATGTATACAGCCACCTTCCTAATTAGTTATTAGTTAAATTTTTACCCCTTCACAGTCTCATGCTTTCAAATTCTCTTATTAGCAATTGGAGACACAAGTTGGCTGCTCTTTCTCTCATCCCTTATTCCCGGAGATTAAAGACAAGTCTTTATGTTTTTGTTTTAACTAGATGTTACTTACATTTTGGATCTCTCAATCTAATTTCCACTACTACCGCCACACACTGGTCCCTTGGGATACCCTTTCCCACCTTTAACGTTTTGGCTCAAATATGGCTAGAATTAAAAAAAAAAAAAAACTTTAGTAAATACTAATGAATATTAAAGAAAATGCTAGAAACAACAGAAACGTAGATTCATGCAAGCTCAGAATTTTTACCGTAGTACCATTTACTTACTTTAAAAAGTGGTATGCATTTTAATGCATTAAAATTTTTAATTTGAGTTGATCTAGTAAAGTATAAAATCTTGGAGAAATAATGAATTCTGTAATTGATTCTACAACACTATCCAATTCCTTCTAATATTCTAATCAGAATCTCACTGGTTCCAAGTTTTTTATTAAGGCTTTTTACTCTTAACTATAGGAGAGATATGAGTATTGCTATCAGTAGGATTTCACACATTAAAAAGTCAAGTAATTTTGGGGGGAGTTCCCTGGTGATCTTGTGGTTAGGATTTGGCACTTTCACTGCCCTAGCCTGGGTTCAATTGCTGGTTGGGGAACTGAGATCCCACAAGCCGTGGGTGCAGCAAAAAAAAAGAAGCCAAATAATTTTTATTTTTCTCTCTGGTATGGGTCACAAGAGAATATTTCTTTCAAAATACAGAGTTGAGGAATAAAAGTAATAAGTCATACTGAGTGAGGCAGAAATTGGAAATACTAGTCCTAAGACATAAGTGAATTTGTAGCATTGAAATAAATGACTCAATGTGTTCTTTTGCTATAAATTCAAGCCATTCTAAATTACTTACACTTTCTTGGCCATACTATGCATTTTTATATCTCTGTACCTTGACACATATTGTTTCATCTTCCTGGAATTCCCTTTTTTTCTACCACTTTTGTCCATTTAGTGGACTCTTCCCAATGAGCCAGTACATTATATGCGTGCTTTCCTCATGCAGTGTTTCAGGCCATACTGTTAAGGATCATCTTCATCAGATCCAAATCAATTACTTCGCTTTTTGTAAAGTTCTTTCTAGTCTTCTAGTGACATTACTTACTTCTGTTCTAGTATGTATTACATTGTATTATTACTATTAATTGTCCTCTACGTCCCTTACATCAATGTGAACCTCACTACCTATCACACATTTTGCCTCTAGTAAATATGTGTTAACTGACACTTACAATGCAGTGTTCTTGTACCTTGACTTACCTAACTCCTAAGCTTCTGAACTATTTGGCCTTCCATTTATCCCACTCATTCATTTATCCATCCCATCCACCCATTCCATCCATCTCTCTATTCCATACATCCCATCTATCCACCCATCAATTTTATTCATCTGTTCATCTATTCTGTCAGGCTGTCTGTCCATCCTATCTCTCCATTCTGTCTGTCCCATTCATCCATCCATCTATCCAGAAAGCACTTATATGTGATTTCCTTTTTTTTTTTTTGACTGTGTTGGGTCTTTGTTGTTGCATGCGGGCTTTCTCTAGTTGCCGCAAGCTGGGGATACACTGTGTTGCGGTGCGCGGGCTTCTCATTGTGGTGGCTTCTGTTGTTGCGGAGCACGGGCTCTAGGCATGCGGGCTTCAGTAGCTGTGGCGTACGGGCTCAGTAGTTGTGGCGCATGGGCTCTAGAGCTCAGGCTCAGTAGTTGTGGCGCACGGGCTTAATTGGTCTGTGGCATGTGGGATCTTCCCAGGCCAGGGCTCGAACCCGTGTCCCCTGCATTGGCAGGCGGATTCTTAACCACTGCGCCACCAGGGAGGTCCTTAATGTGTGATTTTTAACACTGTGATTGGCACTAGCAATTAAAAAATAAGAAAGATGTAATTTCTGGTTTCAAGGAACTCATAAAAGGGAAGTGGCACAAGCTAAATATATAAATCACTTTCCTATTTTTTGTAGTGGTCAAAGTAAGAAGTCAAGGTAATATTACCATTATTTTTAGTTAACTGCATTTTTAAATTTTTAACAAATACAATATTTGTTTACAATTGAAGTGGGGTTTTACTTTTTTCCTGGAATTAATATCACATAGCAATTTTTATGGCACATGAGATAACATTAATTTTCTGGAAAACTATAGATGCTTTTTCCATTATTCCAGGAGACTTTTAAAGCAACAATATATGATGTGGTGTCTTCCAATATAATAAACGATGGTTTTATAACGCTCAGTTGCTGCAAAGAGATTTACTCTATATAAATGATAAAGCAAAATGTGTGAGCATATTTTAATGTTCATGGTTTTTTAAATGTTTTTCACCCATAAATAGATAACTCCTCTAATTTAGGAAATGAAATAAAGAAATAAAATTTTAATTTTAAATACAAACAGGATTTTAAAATATGTTGCACAACTGTCATCAAGAAGGGAACAGAGAGGGAAGGACCAGCCTCCTTCCACATGTGGGAAAAAGGAGCAGCCTTGGCTTTCTTACTAGACTGGTATGAAACCAGGAAGTGGAAGAGAGGCCAGGCGGGCATGGTGTGCATGAACACCTACCTTTAACATGGTGTCCCTGTCTGCCAGCAAAAGATGGCTCCATAAAACTCAGATTCTGACTGATAGGATGAACAAGTCCTCATCTCAGTGGTCAGGGTGAGCCCAGAGATGATTCAAGTGTTTCTTATTAAGACTCACAGTGCTCTCATCCCAATCTTAAGCAGAATTTTAACTGCCTGTGTTTGAGGTAAAAATATGAGGAGACAGAGAAGGTGCAAACATTTTCATTTGGCAAAATGTTACTTTATGTATGGATAAAATTACTGCTGCGATTTAAGTGATTCAGAGGTTTAAAAAAATGTGGAATATTGGCTATTAAGCTTATTGCACTACATATGTATATTTTAAATTAGGTTATAATGTTCAACATTAAAAGTAAACATATTTGTTCTCTGCTTAACCTCTCTGCTAGATTTAGATAGTCAGATATTCTCACTACAGGCACATCTCAGAGATACTGCAAGTTCAGTTGCAGACCACCTCAATAAGCACACATTGCAATAAAGTGAGTCACATGAATTTTTTCGTTTCCCAGTGCATATAAAATTAATGTTTACACTATACTGTAGTCTATTAAGTGTGCAATAGCATTATGTCTTAAAAAGCAGTATATATACCTTAATTTAAATAATTACTTTATTGCCAAAAAATGCTAACCATCATCTGAGCTTTCAGCAAGTCCTAATCTTGTTGCTAGTGGAGGGTCTTGCCTCAATGTTGATGGCTGCTGACTGATCAGGGTGGTGGTTGCTGAAGGTTGAGGTGACTGACAATTTCTTAAATAAGATAGCAATGACATCTGCCACATCAGCTGACTCTTCCTTTGACCAGCATTTCTCTGTAGCATTCAATGCTGTTTGATAGAATTTTACCCAAAATAGAACTTCTTTCAAAATTGGATTTCAAACTCTGCCACTTGCTTTATCAACTAAGTTTATATCATATTCTAAATCCTATGTTGTCATTTCAACAGTCTTCACCAGGAGTAGATTCCATCTCAAGAAATCACTTTCTTTGTTCATCCATAGGAAACAACTCATCTGTTCAAGATTTAGCATGAGACTGCAGCAATTCAGTCCCATCTTCAGGCTCCACTTCTAATTCTAGTTCTCCTGCTATTTCCACCACATCTGCAGTTACTTCCTCCGCTGAAGTCGTGAGCCCCTCAGTCATCCATGAGGGTTGAAATCAACTTCTTCCAAACTCCTGTTCGTGCTGATATTTTGACCTCTTCCTATGAATCATGGATGTTCTTAATGGTATCTCAAATGGGGAAGCCTTTGCAGAAGGCTTTCAATTTAGTAAACCACGTAGTAAACAGATGTACAGTCATCCAGGCTCTGTTGTTACATTCATAGAGCACAGGCAGAGCAGACTTTGCATAATTTTGAAGGTCTCTAGGATTTTCAGAATGGTAAATGAACATTGGCTTCAACTTCAAGTCACCAGCTGCATTAGCCTGTCCTCTGAAGCTCTGAAGCAAGGCATTGACTTCTCTATGAAAGTCCAAGATGGTATTGTCTTCAATAGAAGGCTGTTTCCTCTACACTGAAAGTTTGTTGTTTAGTGCAGCCACCATCATTAATATCCTTTTTTAAAATTAGTTTTTCTTGGAGTATAGTTGCTTTACAATGTTGTGTTAGCTTCTACTCCACAGCAAAATGAATCAGCCATACATATACGTATATCCCATTGCTTTTGGATTTCCCTCCCATTTAGGACACCACAGTGCATTAAGTAGAGTTCACTGTGCTATACAGTATGTTCCCCTCAGTTGTCTATTTTATACACAGTATCAATAGTGTATATGTGTCAATCCCGATCTCCCAATTCATCCCACCCCACCCCTTTCCCCCTTGGTATCGATACATTTGTTCTCTACGTCTGTGTCTCTATTTCTGCTTTGCACATAAGGTCATCTATACCATTTATCTAGGTTTCACATATATGCGTTAATATACAGGATTTGTGTTTCTCTTTCTGTCTTACTTCACTCTGTATGACACTCTCTAGCTCCATCCATGTATCTACAAATGACACAATTTTGTTCCTTTTTATGGCTGAGTAATATTCCATTGTATATATGTACCACATCTGCTTTACCCATTCCTCTGTTGATGGACATTTAGCTTGCTTCCATGTCCTGGCTATTGCAAATAGTGCTGCTATGAACATTGGGGTGTATATGGTTTTTTGAATTATGGCTTTCTCTGGGTATATGCTTAGTAGTGGGATTGCTAGGTCATATGGTGGTTCTATTTTTAGTTTTTTAAGGAAACTCTATACTGTTCTCCATAATGGTTGTACCAGTTTACATTCACACCAATAGTGTAAGCGGGTTCCCTTTTCTCCACACTCTCTCCAGCATTTATTGCTTGTAGACTTTTTGATGATGGACATTCTGACCGGTGTGAGGGGATACCTCATTGCAGTTTTGATTTATATTTCTTTAATAATTAGTGATGTTGAGCATCTTTTCATGTGTTTGTTGGCCATCTGTATGTCTTCTTTAGAGAAATGTCTATTTAGGTTTTCTGCCCATTTTTTGATTGGGTTGTTTGGTTTTTTGATATTGAGCTGCCTGAGTTGCTTGTATATTTTGGAGATGAATCCTTTGTCTGTTGCTTCACTTGCAAATATTTTCTCCCATCCTGAGGGTTGTCTTTTCATCATGTTTATGGTTTCCTTTGCTGTGCAAAAGCTTTTAAGCTTAATTAGGTCCCATTTGTTTATTTTTGTTTTTATTTTCATTACTCTAGGAGGTGGGTCAAAAAAGATCTTGCTGCGATGTATGTCAAAGAGTGTTCTGCCTATGTTTTCCTCTAAGAGTTTGATAGTGTCTGGCCTTACATTTAGGTCTTTAATTCATTTTGCGTTTATTTTTGTATATGGTGTTAGGGAGTATTCTAATTTCATTCTTTTTTACATGTAAGTGTCCAGTTTTCCCAGGACCACTTATTGAAGAGGCTGTCTTTTCTCCATTGTATATTCTTGCCTCCTTTGTCATAGATTAGGTGACCATAGGTGTGTGGGTTTATCTCTAGGCTTTCTATCCTGTTTCATTGATCTATATTTCTGTTTTTGTGCCAGTACCATACAGTCTTGATTACTGTTGCTTTGTACTATTGTCTGAAGTCTTAGCTAGATCTTCTGGATAATTTGCTGTGGCTTCTGCATCAGCCCTTGCTGCTTCACCTTGTGTTATGGAGATGACTTCTTTCCTTAAACCTCATGAACCAATCTGTGCTAGCTTCAAGCTTTTCTTCTGCCATTTCCTCATCTCTCTCAGCCTTCATAAACTTGAAGGGGTTAGGGCTTTGCTCTGGTTTAAGCTTTCACTTAAGGGAATATTGTGGTTGGTTTGATCTTCTATCCAGACCGCTAAAACTTTCTCCATATCAGCAATAAGGCTATTTCACTTTCTTACCATTCATGTGTTCACTGGAGTAGCATTTCTTTATTTCCTTCAAAAACATCTCCTTTGCATTTACAACTTGGCTAACTGCTTGGCCCAAGAGACCTAGCTTTTGGCCTATCTCAGCTTTCAACATGCCTTTCTCACTAAGCTTAATCATGTCTAGCTTTTGATTTAAAGTGAGAGACATGTGACTCTTCCTTTCACTTGAACACTTAGAGAACATTTAGGGTTATTAATTGGTCTAATTTTAATATTGATGTGTCTCAGGGAATGGGAAAGCCTGAGGAGGGTAGAGAGACAGGGGAATGGCTGGTTGGTGGAGCAGTCAGAACACACACATTTATGGATTAAGTTCACTGTCTTACATGGGTGCTGTCATGGCACCTCAAAACAATTACAATAGTTACATGAAAGATCCCTGATCATAATCACCATAACAAATATAATAGTGAAAAACCTTGAAATATTGCAAGAATTACCAAAATGTGACACAGAGACACAGAGTAAGCAAATGCTAGTGGAAAAGGGTCACTAATAGACTTGCTCGACACAATCTTAAAATTTGTAAATAACACGGTACCTGTGAATCACAGTAAATCAAAGTGCAATAAAATGAGGTATGCCTGTATTGAGGGTCTTCTGCTAATGAACTACATCTAAAACTACAACTGATTTGCTATCTCCTTTAATATGATATGCATATACTTTCATGAAATTTATAGAAAATTATGTGCTCCAAGACTGTAAACCACAGAAAATTCATCATTGTTACACCATTAAATAAATCTCAGCGGAAGACAGAACAATTTAAATGTAAACAAGTATACCTCTAGTTTACTACCAAAAGTTATCTAAAACCAAGATGCAGTATCTTATTTTAATTCTTGAAAATTGTATTTTGAAAGACTTTACATCTTCCCTGTTCTTGCCACCATTTTTATCAACTGGAATAGAATTGATGATGGGATTATTTATGCCATTTTGTATACATTAAAAATTCAAGGGCTTCCCTGGTGGCACAGTGGTTGAGAGTCCGCCTGCTGATGCAGGGAACACGGGTTCGTGCCCCGGTCCGGGAAGATCCCACATGCCGCGGAGCGGCTAGGCCTGTGAGCCATGGCCGCTGGGCCTGCGCGTCCGGAGCCTGTGCTCCGCAACAGGAGAGGCCACAACAGTGAGAGGCCCACGTATCACAAAAAAAAAAAAAAAAAGAAAGAAAGGAATTGACAATTAAAAGGTATCCATATTTCATGGTTAAAACAAAAGCATATAATTTATATCAAAGTACTTTGAAAAATATGGAGTGCTGTGCAAATGTAAAATAATAATAACTTTTGTATTTTTAATCTTAATTTTCCTAGTGTCTTTTCTCCTGTTTAGTAGGGCTTCTTTGTGCCTTGCATTTGATCTCTAATTCCATTTCTTTTTCTCTTGGCCAACCCTACCAGGCAGAGAATAAGAAAGGGATAAGGAACTAAAAAAGCACTAGGCTAGGCCCTTTAGATGATGATCTCATTTAATCTTAGAGCATGGAAAACTCTTATCTATTAGATAAGTCAGGTGTCTGTGACTCTTCTGGCCATAGGTGAAATAGGTCTTGGTTATTGTTTTGTTTGTGTCTGCTTTTGTCTTGATGTTATTATTCCTGTTAGTTTCCTTACTGCTACTTCAATGATCTTGAGTCCTTGAAACAAACAAAGAAAAAAAACACAGGCCATCATAAAAAGATTGAACTTGAAAGGATCATTCAGGATCCTCAAGCCCAATCAATTCCCTTCATTGTAGAGATAAAGAAACTAGGAGCAACATGACAAGGACTAAATGCCACAAACAACAGTCACCTTTCCCCTGTTCAGCTCAAAACTACTTCACCATTTAGCATCTCTAAGAGTTAGGACAGAAGTATGACCAAGGTGCTGTGATAGCATGAGGAGGGATACTTAGCTGAGGTGTGTGTGTGTGTGTGTGTGTGTGTGTATGAGAAAGAGAGAGAGAGAAATGCAGAGAGAGAAAGAGTTCTCAGGAGATGGGTGAAAAAAGTTTTCCTGCAGTGATTGACACCTTAGGATCAATAAGAAGTAATCCAGGTTAAGATGAAGAGGAAAGGGCATTAAATTCAGAGGAAATAGCATATTAAAAAATATGAAAGGTTGAGAGAACGTGGGTGTGTGAAACTGAATGAGGGAATTAAAATGGCATATAAAATGGCCAATGGAAAATATCATTAATATTATGAAGACTCGAGAGGTAAATTCTTCTCAGAGATCTGTATTTGTTTTGATGATCTTGTACTTTAATTATCTTATGGGATTCACATACCCCTCCTCCCTATGTTTTTCTTTTTTACCATGGCTACCAGGAAGCTTAGTGCTTAGTTTTGTATTTTTTTTTAAATAAATTTATTTATTTATATATTTATTTTTGCCAGCATTGGGTCTTTGTTGCTGTGCGTGGACTTTTCTCTAGATGCGCCAAGTGGGGACTACTCTTCGTTGTGGTTCGCGGGCTTCTCACTGTGGTGGTTTCTCGTTGCAGAGCACGGGCTCTAGGTACGCAGGCTTCAGTAGTTGTGTTGCACGGGCTCAGTAGTTGTGGCTCTCTGGCTCTAGAGCACAGGCTCGGTAGTTGTGGTGCACAGGCTTAGTTGCTTCGTGGCATGTGGGGTCTTCCGGACCAGGGATCAAACCCATGTCCCCTACATTGGCAGGCGGATTCTTAACCACTGTGCCACCAGGGAAGCCCTTAGTTTTGTATTTAATTGCGGTAGCCTCTTTTGAGACTTGTTTTTCTGATATAATTATATTATCCTTTTTTAAAATTTCCTTCTTACTTATTGTTTAAGTTGTCTTTAAAAAAATTCTTTTTGCTTACCTATTGACGGTCTGAAAGAGTCCCTGATATGGAAGAGACAGGAACTCCAGAACAAATTGTGTCTACTTCTCTACTTCTGGCCAGGACTGTCCCTGTATTGACCAATGACTTTTTCATGACTGTAGAGAATAATTTTTGGTGTTAATAGACATGTGATTCAGTGGCATAATGATTTAATTAAAATGTTGAAGCTTAGATATGACAAGCCAAAATGGAGACCAGTTAATTAAGCATAGAATGACCTTTTACAATAATCAAAGAATTTCCTTTATTTCTTCCAGGGATTCAAAGTTTAAATAGACCTTTTATATTCCACGTAAAATATACAGGCTTAAAGTTTCCAGGAAGGTATTTTTTGGAATTCTAATCTTTTTTCTTGATTGATTCTAAAATTGGGATAATGTACCACCCCTAAATTCCTGAAAGTAAAATTTTTTTTCAGATCTGTAGTCACACAGTCTGTTAAATTAAACAAACATTTTTTCCCTGTAAGCCATACTCAAATTTTTTTTGAAAGAAAGCAAGTCGCAAATAAACAGGAAAATATTTTTAAGCACCTACCTTGTAGTGGACATTTTACCAGGTATCAGGATTATAAAGATAAATGTTTATAGCCAGGTAAGGGAGACAATTTTTTTTTTAATTGTTATGTCATTGTTATGGGTTGAATGTTTGTATTCCCCACCACCACTACCACCAAATTCATATGTTGAAATCCTAACCCCTAATGTGATGGTATTAGGAGGCGGGACCCTAGGAAGTTTTTTTAGGTAATGAAGGTGGCATCCTCATGGATGGGATTAGTACCTTATAAAAGGGACCCCAGAGAGCTCTCCACCCCTTCTTCCATATGAAGACACAGTGAGAAGACGACCATACATGAACCAGGAAGTGGGCTATTACCAGACACAAAATCTGCCAGCGCCTTGATATTGGACTTACCAGCCTCCAGAACTGTGAGAAATAAATTTCTATTGTTTATAAGCCACCCAATCTATGTTATTATTTTAAAGAAGTCCAAACTGACTAAGGCAGACATGGTGTGGCAAGAAGCAGACACTTGAGCCAGCTCTTGATCAATGACAAGTATTTTGCCAAGTGATTGTGCTGAAGAGTGAGGATTGTGATGAGGAAGGAATTGCATATGCAAATGTATCCAATCTTTAGAGAAGAGCAATCTGGTCAGACTGGTTGGACTATTAGATATGGTAGGATCCCCTGTGATGGTAGAATCCAGAGTGAATGATTGCCAGAAAGATCTAAGAGTGGGATTCAAGTTCTCTTTAAGGCAAGACACTAATGTTTTTTATCTTTGTATTTCCTATGAAACTTGGTATGAAGGAGAATTCATAAGACCTACAAATAACACAATCCTCTTCACAAAGTAAAGTAAGTCCACAAGAAAACCTTAGCTTTCTCCCAGAGTTAAATCCATATCTAGATGCCTGAGATATTTATTACTGCAGCTACTTTAATATGATGTACAAGAGAGATGAAAGGTTAGTAAGAATTGAGATGGGCTTGAATGTGCTGGCTAAGATAGCTTTAGTTCTTATTCTTTGATTTTTGTCTGTGTTTTTGGATGTTATAACAATTATAAAATAGCAGTTTGGGGCTTCCCTGGTGGCGCAGTGGTTGAGAGTCCACCTGCCGATGCAGGGGACACGGGTTCGTGCCCCGGTCCGGGAAGATCCCACATGCCGCAGAGCGGCTGGGCCCGTGAGCCATGGCCGCTGAGCTTGCGCGTCCGGAGCCTGTGCTCCGCCGCGGGAGAGGCCACAGCAGTGAGAGGCCCACGTACTGCAAAAAAAAAAATAGCAGTTTGATAATAGTGAATGCTATAATTTGGGGGATCTTGTAATTTTCCAATAGGGAACACTTGAGTACAGCATTAAAGTGATTTTCAGCAACGTGCCTTGATTTGGCTATGGTATTATTATTTAGCATTACATTATTTTCTGTTTACTATTGTACATAATCAAGACCATGAACTTATATAGGCTTGAATGCCACAGTTGCCCATATACCATGACTGTGTTAGTGGGATGAGAACTGAAGCATGCCTGTGTGTTCATACTGGATATTTTCATGACTGATCGCAAAGCATGCAGTTAGATTGACTGTAGCCAGTCACTCCAATATGTTGTACAACAGTTGTTTTGTATATTTGGATTTAACCCATATGGGAAAAAATATCACCAAGTAAAGCTTTCTGTAAAAATATGATTTTTATAGGTTATTTTTTTAACTATCACTTCTCACTTTTGTCCTTGTTTCGTATCGCTTGAGCTGTAAGTCGAAGTGCTCAGAATGATCACTGAATTCATACCATATGACCCTGGCTGCACGTGAGAACAGATACTAGTCTATATAAGGAATAAATGTGTGTTTTAAGGGTTTCATGTAAAGATTTTAAATCCAGTTTTTCCATTGCTTCCTTTAACAGACAGATGTGTCTACAGAAAATATGTTGGCCCCAAGAAATAGTAAAATCACTCTTAGGAAAGCAGCAAATCCTTTAAAGTAACCATTTTAAAGGAAAATTGTGAATATATCTCTGAGAAAATAAAATAAACATTCCATACTGCCATTAGAGAATTACTTTACAGGCAGAAGTTTTCAAAGGCTGCCCATAAACATCTAAACCTTTATAGTGTGTATCCTTGTATTAACTCAGAACTTCCTCTCCACTATTCTCCCCCATGAAATCTCTGCTCAAGTCTTAACGTTTTTCTTGCCATTCTCTGAAGATACCATGAGCTCTTGCCTCAGGACCTTTGCATTCAAACTTTCCTCCCTCTATGCTTAGCAAGTTTCTACTGATTGTCCCCCCCTCCTACTATTTTGTTTACATTCAGTCTGATTTCACAGGAAGTTCTGACACACAAATTATACCATAGAATTAATCTTACACTGAGCTGAGCAGACTGGCTTCTGATACCTACATGTCAGTCAGTTATTACCTGTGGGAAACCCTGGAAGGGATGGTGGAAGGCAGTTTGTGAAGGGTGGGGAGCAAAACCTTGCAGGCCTGGTGGTTCCTGTCAGCTTAGGGCAATTCTCTGGAGAATAGGGTAGCTGTATTGGCACCTTATAAGGTGGATCTTGTTGAGGCACCAACTGCATCCACTGTAAAAGTGGTTCATAAATATGTTGTGTCTAACAGGATCAGCATGGTAGCATACAGCAACAACAACAGCAACATACATTCTACAATGGCATTATGGGTTATTAGATTTTATTCATTTCTGTGTATCAGAAGCTGAATGAATTAGCAAACTGATTAAAGAAGAAACTTGTAGATTAGGAATCAATAAAAGTCTTAATAATCTGTGAGATAATGAGCTAATTTTAGCACCCAGCAACTTGCATTCAACCAGAATTTATTGAGCTCTTACTATGTGCCAGTTCCCATACTAGGCACTGGTGATATAAAGGTAAATCAAACAGATGTTCCACCCTCCCCACAACAAGGAGCCTAAAATATAGTGGATTAATTAAATATACATCTAAAACACACACACACAGATCTTGCATGACAGTTGAATATTTTGTCAGATTAAAATAGACTCCCATGCTATATGTTTTCAGCATTATATGATAAGAAAATTCTCTTTTAATTTTCAACTCCTGCACTGAAGATTTTTTTGTGTGTTTGGGTTTAATGGATAGGACAATGACATAATGGAAAAAAATATACATGTTGTGATTAAACAGATATATTTAAATTCCAGAGCACGACTCATTCTGAAATTTAAACCTTGGCAAGTTACAGAATAAATTTGAGCCTTGTTTCTTTATCTCTAATGAAAATGGCAATAAAATACTTACTGTGCAGGGTTAATGTGTGGTCTTCAAACAATGTCAGTTCTTTCCTCTTTCCAGAAACTATATGTTGAACATGGGTTTTGAAAGAGAGGAAGATAAAATAGACTGCTTCCAATTACTTTAGGACTATCGGACAATGAAAAACTATGAATCTGCACAATTTCTATCCTGAACGTTAGTATTGCTACAGAGTTTTGGCATGTGCAAAAGTTTTGGAAAGCAAGCCTTGTTCTTGGTAAATTGAAAAATATTAATCAATTTTTATTTCTCCTATTCCAAAGAGCTATCTGAGGGAAAAGGAGCTCATTGGTACGGATTTTCTTTTTTCTGTAACTGAATTTTTCTATGACCTTTCCACAATCATCATGAAGAAAAAACTTGGCTCACCTTACTAAGGCTCCCATAGAAAAAAACTAATCTTCAGCTGCTTAGTAAATTCCTACAAGTTAGAAGATTTATGTAAAAGGCAATAGGACAAAAATGCAAAGTTTTATGAGCCCTATAGTTGGATGAAGACTAGACAAAAATGTGAAGAAGACAGTGTTTGTCTTTGGTGTTCCTGATCTCTCCTTTCACTCCTCCATCTTGGGTATACAGGACTCTCCAGTGCTTTCCCCTTTCTCCTTTATTGGAGGTTCTGTTAAATTAACTCTAATTTGTAAGTGTATTACCTCCCTCAAGGGTATTTTCTGGTCAATAAGGAGGCAGGACAAAGTCAGAGGAATATATGTATAGTCAGTTTGAGAAATATATGATCCTGTAAGCAGTATAAGGAATATGTTTAATGAACTCACTGATTTTTACACCTAAATAAGACAGTTTGATGTGGTAAAATGAACACTGGACAAGCATAGTGGGCATAGGAGGTTTTTTCATCCATTCTCCCTTTTTGAGCAATAGCATAATAGTATTACAATTTCCTTTTGTGGAATTACCTCTCCCCTATTAAGTGAAAACTTTCTGAGACCATAAATCAAGGTACATGCCTCACTGACTAAGAGGTGGGTGGATGACCCAAGAGTCAATCTGACTTTTTCTTCCTGGTCCTTGGACTTGTTAATGGAATGATCCAGGAATAAAGACAACAGTTGGTTCCTCATGTTCTGTGATTGCTCTCTGTCAAAACATTGAACAGTTCCTATTCCTAAGCCTGCTGTAGCTACCTGGTTTTGTACTTTCTGATCTTGGCACTTGAGGCTTTGCTTTACTTCTGTGAGAACTCCGTTATCTTCTAGCACATTCCTTCTTTCTTAGGATAGCCAGGGGGGTTTCTGTTGCTTACAACCAAAGACTGACATCCGACTCAAGGTATCAGGAGACATGATGGCTCTGCATGAAATACTTAGCATATCTGGTTTTATTTTTCTCATGTGTGAAAAGGAAGTGGTCGAACTACATGGTTTCTAATTTCTTCTCTAATTATAAAAAGAAATAAATGTATAAGGTTGCCCTCCTTAGAAGTCTTTAATAATTCTGAACATGTGCCTATTCCTAGATGAATAGATTCAGGGATAATGCACTTTCCCATTAACTGCAACTTCTTATTTGGTCTCTTAGCATGCCTTCAGCCTCTAGGCCCTGGAGTCCATTTAAGGTCATTTAAGCAGAGGCCACATCTGCGGTATCTGAATTATCTGGCTAAGCATCCTGAACTCATTGGATATTTGCCAACCATATGCTAGATCAGGGCCGGTCAGAATGGCCTCATTTTGAAGGACTATTTAAATGGCAAGAGAAATTACATCCTAGAGAAAGGAAAACATGGGTAAAGAGACCAAGGAATTGGCACAGCTGGGTATCATTAGCAATTATCAAACCTTATCCAAGATAAAAAGCAACAGGAAGTGAGATGGGGGCAATGTGTATATGTATGTGAATATGTATGTATTTATGTACATATATGTGTGTGTGTGTGTGTGTGTGTGTATATATCTGTGTAAGAAATTAAATGTGTAAACACTTTTTAAAAATCTTACTTCTTCTGCCTGCTTTGCCCCCTCATTCCTAACTTGAATCTTTCTACTGTGTTCCAATGAGAGTGTTTGATGTACTGAAATCATCTTAGAATTTCAGTCTTTGAGGCAGTCACTTTAATGCTACAGACTCAGAGGAAGATTAAATAATTACATCATTAACAATAAAAAAAAAGTGCAAATGTTAAACAACTGCCGGAGAATCTAACCAATGTGAAAAACAGATCCATAAAAGACCCATATCCTTTTCTTCTCCAGTTATTATGTATCTTATAATGATTAATTTTCTGATTATAAAATAAAACATTTACTTTAGAAAACAATAACTTGGAAAATAAATGAAGTGTATATAAAGGAGCAAATAAATATTATCTATAATTTTACCATCCAGATATATCCACTATTAGTATCTTGATGTATTTTCTTTTATTTGCAGAAAATGTTTTTCAATGAAATAATACAAATTTGGGCTTTACTGAGCCTAGTTTGGGAATTCTTCTAATTCTAAACATGCATTTAGTTACCAGTTTGTTAGACAAGAGTTCCCTTAGCAGCCCTTAATTTAGCTTTAAAAATATTCTTTAAAAATAATTATCCGGGCTTCCCTGGTGGCGCAGTGGTTAAGAGTCCGCCTGCCAATGCAGGGGATACGGGTTCGTGCCCCGGTCCGGGAAGATCCCACATGCCGCGGAGCGGCTGGGCCCGTGAGCCATGGCCACTGAGCCTGCGCGCCCGGAGCCAAAAAAAAAAAAAAAAATAATTATCCAGCAGATTTTATTTTTGAAGCTTAAATTTGGTGGTTTACATTTGCCTCTCCCCCATCCCAATCCCTTTCACTCACTCCATTGTACCAATCTTTGCTCACCTTCAAGTGTAAGCCACAAGTCCCCACCCCCAACCACACAAATCCACAGGACATGTCAAAATAGGAAGAGATAGTCAATGATAATAATTGAACACATGTGGCAGGTACCTTACCAATGACTTTTTGTGTTTTATCTTATTTAATCCTCACAAAGCCTTATGATAAAGATACTATTAATGTGCTCATTTTACTGATGAGGAAACTAAATCTCAGGGAAAGTAAATGACTTGCTTAAGATGGTCATAAACTAGTTAGTGGCAAAGCTGATATTTACTCTCAGGTCAACCTGATCTCAAAGCCACTATGCTACTGTAGCATGTAAGGGCAAAGAAAAGCCGTGCCTAGACAAAATTGTGAAGGCAAAAGTCTGTGTTTAGTGCTCTTAATTCCCATCCAGTAGGAGCCCTTTTTAAAAAATAGTCTTTGATGGGAAGAAGGGTATTCATTAAGGGCTTTCTGTATTAAGGTAGGTGAGATACTTTGAACACTATGATGTTCATAGGGAGCATTGACCTCTAGAACATTAGATCTACTAAGTTATCTAGCTATACTAAGTATGATCTAATTCCTTCAATTTACAGATAAAACATGGAAGCCTAGAGAGGTGAGATTATAATTTCTTGGCAATAATAGAGTATGGCCTAGAATCTGTGTCTCTTGATTCTCTCAACCTAGAACTTTCTGGTCACACTGAGGCTTCTTTGTTTCATAAGGTAGATGAATCTGATGAAACAAAATGATTTTGAATGGACTTTGAAGAGTATTGTTTTTCCACCTGCTAGATGATTTTCTCTAGGTTCCAATTTTTTAGGCCGAGGCACACAGTGGCTAATATTTACTTTCAAGGCTTTGTGTCTTTCTGATTTTATCAACAGAATCACTTGAGATTCAGCCAGTTCATATTCCTAAGTTTTAAAATGACCATGTGAAACATTTTCTGTACCATCTGTCCTATGTGTTGTTTCAATTTATATGGAACCACATAAGGCAGAAGTTATGTCTGAAATGGTTTCATGTTGTAATGTGTGTTCTTTTTCTCTTTTTGGCTCTTTGTTATAAGTTTTTTTTATAGAAAAACATATCAAACACAAAAACTAACAAAATGAAACAAAAGTATAAAACACAGTCCCTTTGTGTAGTTTAACAGAAAAAGTAGTTTAGAAAATAAAAGGATAAATTGATGCATATAGATCTATTTCTGTTTGAATTCTTATGATTGGTCTCAAGTCTACTTGCCTTGGAAGAGTTCATTCTGAATTTTTCCATCATGAAATTCAGTGCTTCTCTTCAATCCAGAACTCAAGACCATTACTGAAGCCACTTTACCTTTAGTTTGGAAGGTACTTTCTTTCCCATTGGTTTTGACCTTAAGCTTGATCTTGACCCTCTGAGTTTGACTATTTAAAATAATTAGGTTGCAGAAATAACAAGAACATTTCTCATTAGATAGAAATGACGAGAACAGAATGTCTATTTAGTTTTCTTCTGATAAAGTGAGCTGAAATTCCCGGAAGGCTGAATAAGAATAGATAGTAAGGGCAGATGTTTTCAGATTTGTAGACTTATGAAATAATTCTGTGAAATATCATTTGAATAAGTATATGCTTTACAAAACTAAGTTCTGTCAGCACCACACCCAGGACATTTACTATAATATGCATTTCAAATAAGCACGCATGGATTTTCTTTTTTTTTTTAATTAATTTATTTTTGGCTGTATTGTGTCTATCTTGTCTGTCTTGACCATGGGACTGGAAGCTTCAGGAAGCAGGATAATGTATATCTCATTCACTACTGTGTATCCAGAATCAAGCCCAGTGATTGGCATATAGTAGACATTTAGAAAATATTTGATAATAAATGAATCTAAGTGCCACATAGTACAGCATTACCCAGCATCATAGAATAGGCTTATCATAAAAAATGTGGAAACCTGTATTTTTTCCTTCAGGCTTTACCACTGTCAGGGAATTGAGAAAAGGATTTCTGGATGCATAAATTTTCTTTTAGTCATGTGCTGAAGGATACAGGATATAAGGATATAGGAGATTTTTGAATACTGTATAATTGTGAATATTAAAATGTACAAACTCATACAGCTCAATAACAAAAAACCAAACAATTCAATAAAAAAATGGGCAGGAGAACTAAACAGACATTTTCCCAAAGACATCCAAATGGCCAACCAGGTACCTGAAAAGATGCTAATCATCAGGGAAATGCAAATCAAAGCCACAGTGAGATATTACCTCACACCTGTTAAATGGTTATCATTAAGAAGACAATTGATAACAAGTGTTGGCAAGGATGTGGAGCAAAGAGAAACCTTGCACACTGTCAGTGGGAATATAAATTGGTTCAGTGGAAAACAATATGGAAATTCCTCAAAATACTAAAAATAAATCTACCATATGACCCATCAATGCTACTTCTGGGTGTATACCTAAAGGAAATGAAAACAGGATATTGAGAGATATATGCACTCCCATGTTTATTGCAGCATTATTCACAATAGCCAGGATATGGAAACAACCTAAGGCCCACCAACAGATGAATTGTTAAGAAGCTGTGGTATAATACACACAAATGGAATATTACTAAGTCATGACAAAGAAGGACATCTTGTTATTTGTGATAACCTGGATGAATCTTGAGGACATTATGCTAAGTGAGGTAAGTCAGACAGAGAAAGATAAGTACTATATGATTCACTCATATGTGGAATCTAAAAAAGCCAAATTCGTAGAAACAGAGTAAAATGGTGGTTACCAGGGGATGGGGGGGGAGGAATGGGATAGAACATATGTTGTTTAAGGGTACAAACTTGCAACAAGTAGTAAATAAGCCTTAGAGATAAGAACTTACTTATTCTAACCACTCAAATGATGAGAAATGATAATTAGGTAAAGTGATAGAGGTGCTAATTATTGATAAAATGACAATCATACTACAATATATAAAGGTATCAAAATC
The DNA here is from genome assembly GCF_000442215.2 of Lipotes vexillifer. Lineage (NCBI taxonomy): Eukaryota > Metazoa > Chordata > Mammalia > Artiodactyla > Lipotidae > Lipotes > Lipotes vexillifer. Next base: position 776,545 of record NW_006790307.1, read on the forward strand.
AGTAATGTTGTATCCCTTAAATTTACACAGTGTTATATGCCAAATATATTTCTATTTATTTATTTTAAAAATATTATTTATTATTTTTTATTTTTGGCTGTGTTGGGTCTTTGTTGCTGTGCATGGGCTTTCTCTAGTTGTGGCGAGCGGAGGCTACTCTTTGTTGTGGTGGCAGGCTTCTCGTTGTGGCTTCTCTTGTTGCGGAGCACAGGCTCTAGGCACGCAGACTTCAGTAGTTGCGGCACTTGGGCTCAGTAATTGTGGTGCACGGGCTCTAGAGTGCAGGCTCAGTAGTTGTGGCGCATGGGCTTAGTTGCTCCATGGCATGTGGGATCTTCCAGCACCAGCGCTCGAACCTGTGTCCCCTGCCTTGGCAGGAGGATTCTTAACAACTGAGCCACCAGGGAAGTCCCATATACTTCTATTTAAAATGTACAAATATTTATTTTGTATTGCATACCTAAATATAAATGAAACTAAATTTGTTTAACTTATGAGAATTCCAAAATGTAAGAGATTTATAGAGGTAGCCAATCCTTAACCGTATAAAATGCTTTTCTTCCCAAAGTAATGATAGATTAGATTTCTAGATGTATAAATTATAGGCATCCATCACCTATAGGTAGGGAATATCTGGGGTGGAGGAGATGGACGAAGAAGACCTCTATGAAGAGATGACATTTAAATGGAATGCATGATAAAGTAGGGTAGGGGTGAGGTGTTGCTTTTGGTTGCTACCATCTATTTGAGCTATAGGTCTGAACTAAATTTTTAAATATATTATGTAGCATCTCTGTAATATGATGTCCACATTACAGATGAGCAAACCTAGGCCTTAGTTAACAAGGTCACAAAGCTAGTAATAAGGGGAAGGGGGGAGGGAGACATAATCCTGGGTCTGACTCCAGAGTTCATAGCCTTTGAAACTCTAATTCCATTTCCAGAAAAACTATCATAAAGGAATAACTAGAGATTCAAATACAAATTTAGGTAAAAGGATGATTCTCTCAACTCATTGTTGTTCAAATTCCCACTAGTCTTTGATTTGGGAGATGAGGAGGGATTTCAGATGGAGTTATAGTTTCATTTAATCACAGTCCTTATCTTCCAAACAGATAACCCCAGAGATTTATGGCCTATTGGTCATCACCAGCTTATATCTTAACCCAGCAATCTTATTTTAATATTTCTTTGTTAAATTTCCTGTAAATACTCCAGCTTCTTAAATTCTTTTTGAATTTATCATAACATCTTACTGGCTCTCTCATTAGGGTTAATGAGTTAAAGAAAATCTTTTACATGTGTTAATTTTATATTTGCTTGAGAGTCATGATTTTATTTTTTGAAAATTATACTTTAACATGGAGGATAAAGAGTCTGTCTTCATTACTCAGTTTTATTGTATTTTATTGATGCTCGGTAAAGTGGGATTATTTGTAATTTGCTATGAGTATTTATTCCTATTACTTGATTTATAATTCACTGTGTACATTTATGTCTCTTAAACCTCCAAAGAGGAGGTTTTATTCTTTTAAATTAGTGCTTTTACAAGGAAATCCTCACAGATTTTCAATTAGGTGAAATATCCAAATTTGATGGACCCAATTAACATTGGCAGTCAGAACCCTAATGCCCAGAATAAACAAAGTAAGCAGAGGCCAATTTGGTGCTACAGCTAAAATTAAGTTGACATCATCATAGATCCTTCTGTACCTGATTTCCTCTTTTGCCTCATTCTCCTTTTATCCTACAGTATATACTTTGCAAGGTATGTTGAGACAGGTATTTTAAAGAGCAATTAAGTTGGCCAGTACTTCATATCTGTTCGCATGCCTTTTTTATTTGCCATTCAGTAAAGTGAATGGATACCCAATTGCTAACAGCATTATTTATGCTTGGGTTCTCCGCCTACAGTGTTCCACTGATTTAAAAGAATGTAGATTCCAGTTTGACAGGCAGTGTTCATTAATGGAATTTTCCATTTCTTTCAGTGGAAGTTAATGACAGATAGTTAAGATTGCTTTGAATTTTGAGGAAACTCTTTGATATGAATAAAGTGGACTGAAAAAGAAGCATTCACTTACTGATCACATCTCATTTGTCTACATTCCATTAATTCTATATAGTGCCATGCTCATTGACTTAAGGTGTTTTGTGTTTGTTATGCTAATGTGCTGTGGAAATAACACCTTTAAAATTTTCCAGCTCAAAGTATCCTACATAACTGTTGAAAGTGATAACTTGAGCTTTGAGGGAGGGGGGTACTGTATCAACACCAACAGTACTTTGCAGTTTTGTAAAAACAACAAAGTAGTTGAAATGTAGATGCTCCAACTTTGCCTGATCATTGTGTCAGGTGATTTCCATTACTGATAGCTGTTATGTATAAACCATTTAGTCATCTCTCCACAATTAGGGACCAGGGAATTGCCACATTACTGAAAAAGAAACTAGAAGCTTCCTTTGTGTTTTATGTTTACTTGCTGTAGACAAGTTAAACCACTGTTAGGTCCTGGATGTTAAAGTTGCAAATAAGTCTCAAGACTTCTCATTGTGTCCTGAAACTTTAAACTTTTCTAAAGCAATTATCTTGCTTTGACACTAACTGGTGAAGTATGTTTGGCAAGTCAGTTAACCTCTACCTTCTAGGTTTCCTTATCTTGAAGGGGTGGCTATTGAAGTAGGTGACTGGGAAGATTTCTTTTTAGTAAGCATTTCTGAGTCTTTAATTTGGGCCTTTGTCTAATGATATCCAGAGATTTACAGGCTGTAACTAATTTGTGGATTTTCTTTTAAAATAATGACACTCTACATTAGTGTTTACAGTTTACATATTACTTCCAGAAACAGGTTTGTCCCTTCATAACTAACAGCTTGTGGTGCATAGTAAGTGCTCAGTATACATGTTTGTTGTGAATTAATTAATTCATTCTACTACAAATGTTTAAACCTTCCTAGTTCAGGTTTGTGTTTTTCCAAGTATTAGAATAATAATAGATGAGAAGAACATTTGTCCTTTCCTCACTTTTTTTTTAACGGAAATGAGTTAATCGTGTCCACTATAATAGAAGGTAAATATTTTCTTAAGTGATTTGCAATAGGTAAAATGTGGAAAGAGCACTGGATTTGGAGATAGAGGAACTTGTTTCTGGTCTGGTTCTGCAACTCAGTTGGACAAGTCATATCTCTTACCTGTAAAGTGGGAATAATATCTCACAGAGTTGTGATGTATAGCACTTCATCATCTGTGAAGTGCTTTACAAATGTGAGATAGTCTCATTCTTTGATTAACTTATACAACTCTACATGCTAGATTTAGATCTCTTAATTCTTTTTCGCCAGGATTGAAATGGAAAACTGGAAAAGTTGAAGCATAAAAATTTATGCTTACAAAACCAAGTCGAAAAGCCAGGGCAGCTATGACAAGGTTGAAGTTCATCCATCAGAAGTGAATGAAACAGAAGGGTCAACCTCCCTAATCATTTTGATCACCAGGATAATGATGACTGACCAATTAGACTAGTCATTGATATACAGCATAAAGATGGCCATAACAGATGTGATCATCCCCACTACAGATAATTTAATGGAAAACAACAACCATTAATAACACACGACTGGAAGTAAGGAAACCTGGATTTAGACTCCTGCCAATGACAAGGAATATGATCTAAAGTTAATTACTCAATCTTTCTGAGCCCTAGTTTCCACTTCTGTGAAATTGTGGTTGGGAGTAAATGACTTTCATGTTTCTTATTTGGCATCATTGCTGATTCCTCTTCCAGCCATGCCTTCAAGTGATGGAGCTGAGGTAGGTATTTTCTTTTTGTTACATTTCTATGTCTTCTCAGATTTATCTGGAATGGCATTTTAAACTATTCTTTATTTTGTGCCTACCAATCATTGTATTTTAGGTTAGTCAAAACATCAGTCTTGGCTTTTATGATTTGAAGTTTGGAGAAGATGTTTCCAAAGGAAATTTAAAGAGACTAATAATTAAATTTATCTGTTCACAATTCAGAGAATAAATTAGGCAGGCTCTTTTAACAGCAAAAATGATTTTCTCAACATAGTCCAAATTAATAAAACAAAATGATTGTAATGTAAAATTATGTATACTTAAATCATAAAATGGGACTTCTGATTTTATTAAATCAGATCAAATAAGGTTTTTCTTCCATAGCACATTATCACTCAAGCTTAAAAATTTTTTGAAGGTAAGTCAAACAATATTCTAAGCTCATTTTTACAGAGAGAAATTCTTCTCTGGAGAACTAAACAAGTATATTTACATTTTGACATTAAGACTGGTAAGGCCGGTAAACTGTCTTCCAAGGAAACTAGAGAAAGTCGTCTCCCTTGAGACATGTAAATGTGAATCAACCTGGTGAGGCAATTTATGAATCAACCTTAAATAACTAAAATGAATCAAGACCTCTTTATAATATCACCTTGTCACCATTTATTCATTTACCTGTCAACCTTATTTGGATGTTATAAAGGCCAACTAACTAAGAAGTGAAAACTCAGAGAAATGCCTGAGGACTGTAAAATTTTCTTGAGGTAGGATCAAGCAGGATGGAGGCTCAGCACTGGGTCTCTGCAGCTGGCAACACTTTGCTGCTTTGTTAGTGTCTACTATATTGGGTACATTGTTACTGGTACAAAATCAGGGTTCTGTGCAGCAAAGAGGAGGAAATGGCTGTTGGTTAGGGAACAAACACTGTCTTCCACAGGTACTATCCAGCACACTCATATCTGATTGATTTCCTCTGAGTAAGTATCTGTTCAATCATTATTTCCAACTTTTACTCCCTTTCTTTTAAGCTATGGAGCTGCTAGAAAAGAAAAAATAAATCCATGCAAAATAGAAAAACAAAAAAAGCAACTTCTTTCACTTGAATTACTGAGTTAACTGCCATGGAGTCACAGAACTCTGAAGAGCAGTTTGTAATCCACTCAAGTCTGCCCGTTTTTTAAAAATTGTGACGTCTGAAAGTAAGGACATAATTTGGGGCTAGTTTGGCAGGTACAAAAATGATCTGTCAACTCACTTGTTTATATCTGGTAGATGTTCTTTAACCCATTGCCTGTTTACCTATATACCAGATTAACCAAAATTTACCATTCTGTCAGTAAAACTTGCCCATTGAGGCCCACAGTGCTGAAGACTCAAGGCTAGGGAGGCTATTCTCTAGTATACTCTGCATGTCCCTCTCTCAGTTGACTGGTACACTTACCAAGACTTGGTTGTGCTTTTCTAAGCTTGTTACTTGTTACTGCAATAATGTAATTTGAATATTATATAACCAAAGAAATGTGAACGCAAAAATAAAATTGCTATCTTGTGAGAACTGTGTTGACAAAAATTAACTCAAAATTGATCATTTGACCTAAAGCTAAAACTATAAAACATCTAGAAGAAAACACAGGAGACGATCTTTGAAACCTTGGCTTAACCTAAAGTTTCTTAGATGGAACACAAAAAGCACAAACTATAAAAGAAAAAAAACAATACATTGAACTTCATTGAAATGAAAACATTTTGATCTTTGAAAGAAGATGAAAAGAAAAGCTTGAACTGGGAGAAAATATTTGCAACACATATACTTGGTAAAAGACATATCCACAATAGTAAAGAATAAGAACTCTTACAATTCAATAAGATTATTCAATATTTATTATATGAAAAAAAATAATAAACAGCTGAATTTAAAAATGATCAAAAGGGTTGAACAAATAAGTAATGGATGGTGGATGTTAAGAGCCAGGTTTCTCTCTATTGAAGAGGGAAGTTACAGATGAGCAAGAAGAGAAGGCTAGAATGAACTACCCTTCTGTGATGCTGGATTAGAGTCTGAGACATCTTATGCATCCACTTAGTACATACACAAATGGATAGATACAGAAACAATTATAGATCTGTTTGTGGTTAGTACACACAATAACCTAGCTCTGTCTAAGAGGGCATAGGGGATTTCAAGTACAGCTGGGCCTCATGGGAACAGGAAAGTAGTCTCTCTAATCCGGCCTCCTGAGAACTCATCAGGTAGCTTCTCTCCTCTGATGCTGTCTTTGGTCACATGGTGTCTTGGTTATCTCACCTAATGCTGCTACATTCTCCAGTTTTTCTTACAACTGGCTTTTCTGCTTATGAAACTGCATGCACATGGTTGCAAATGGCCACCACCTTAAAAGTCCACATTAACTAATCACTCAGTGCCCACCACCATCTAACTGACTTAATCTCTGTCTCTTAGATTTAGTTCTTTGGAGAGGATATCATTGAGCCAGCTTGGGTCACCTGTGTCTGGGGAGCAAGGTTACTTGTGTAAACATGGCTGCTGGGCAAGCAGCTTCATAGGTGTGCGACCTGTGCAGTCACACGGGGTCCTGGGCTCAGAAGGGCTCTCCACACTCACTTTAATGTTCCACTGTCACTATCAAGAAATTCTTGATTTTCAAATGAGGGCCCCATAAATGATGTAGCCAGTTCTGTCACTGGGCTCAGCTGTGGGGCAAGATTTGGTGGTATGAGTAGATTCTCTTATAAGGGAGATACTGGCGATAGGAAAATTTGGTGTATTTAGAGTCTTGATTTTCAAAACTAGGCTTCTCCCTTTGAACTCACATCCCTGCTTAGTGCCTCATTCATCTTAACAGAAAATATTGGCTCCTAATAGGTACTATTCTGTGCTAGGCACTGAAAACACTCAGTGAACAAGACAGATTTGGTTCTTTGTCATGGAACATAGTGTCAAGCCAAGTTTACCCCAGTCCTAGAGTTACTGCCTTGTTCAGTTCTTTCTTAAGGAACTGGCATTTTGTCATGACCCTTCTATCCTGAAGCTTCCTGTCTGCTCTAGTCATAACTCGGGCAAGTGTAAGTGAAAGGCACGCCTGGGACCTTAGTGGCAGAGACTGGTAGGGAAAAGAAGCCAGTAATAAGATTTGTAGATTTGCCAGGCTGAAGGTTCCTTTACTGCCCCCCTTCAAGCACACTCAGTCCCAACAAACTGATAATTAGCAGCCTAATATGGCAAGTCCAAAGGGCATAGTAAGTTTGCTTCCAGCTGTCATTAATATCCAAATTAGTGTTATCTGATAGGAAGTGGGAGTGCAAGGCATCAGGGAGTAGTAAAACTCAGATGGGTAGCAACATCGTGGTTTTAAGTCCTGGATTTATTTTGTAGCAATATCCTTAGCTAGCAGCTGGGACTATAAGGAAACAAGGCCTTCCTAGTGGAGAGTGCTGGAAGAAGTAGGGAGGAGGTATGACAGTCAAGTATATAGATGCTCAGATATCAGTAAAGATCAAATAAGGAAGCCAATGCAGAATACATCTTAGAAGGCCTTAAGAGAAGGCTGAGATCCCTGGACTCCCCTCAAATGATGGTCAACACAACACCATGACTATTTTTAGATCCAACCAGCTGCTGATGCTTCCTCATATTGCTCAGAAGTGGCTCAGGGACCAAGTGCAGCTGAGTCCACAGGTTGACGATATCAGAATCTACAACTGATTGAATTTGCTTAAATGCATATATCTGTGAATATTGTTAGCTCTGCAGTTATTCATTGCTGAAAGGTAATCACTTTTTCAGGTACTCATCTACTTTGTGGTATACTTCCCTTATAGAGCATCCTTTGTGATGTTTCCTGCAATAAAGCCAGTTTGCTATGGCAGAAATTGCTAACCCTTCTTCCTATTAGAACACCCAAATTTGGCTGATCACATGACTGCCCAACTTTATTTCTCAGCATCCCAGGCAGCAAGATGTGGCCTATAGAAGACTAAGTTTTGCCAATGTGATGTGATGGGAAATGATGTGTGCAACTTCAGCATCATTTCCTTAAGAATAAAGGTGCTTGCTTGGGACTCCTACTTTCCTTCTTTCCACTGGCTGGATAATGGCTACAACTGCAGCAGTGTCCTTGATGTGAAGAGTGGCAGAAATAGCAATCTGGGTCCCAGGATGATCTCACCAAATTGAGCCCACCAATTTGGGACTGTTAAGTGAGAAGTGAGAGAAAAACAACCATTTTTTAACCCACTGTTTTTGGGGTCTCTTTATTATAATGGTGTAGCCTATACTCTAATTCACCCATTTGTTGAGGACTACTTTGTACCAGGCATTAGGTACCAATGCTGTAAGCATTTGTACATATTATCTCATTCAGTTCTCTTGACCACACTCTCAAGATAGTACTAATATCCCTATTTTATAGGTTGCTAAATTGAGGTTCAGACAAGTTAAGCAACATACTCAAGATTCCATAGCTACTAAATGGCACAAGGATTCAGATTCAGGGTTGTTTGACTACATAGTCCCTGCTGTATCTCGTACATTTTGCTACTGAGCCTTCCAGGATTTTTGTTTCCTCTGCTAGTGTGGCCTTGTAGAAATGTCAGTTGCAGATAGTAAAACATTCCTCTCCCCATATCCCACTTTCTTCATCAAGAAAAAGCAGAGAGTTTAATACACATTATTATTAAAGGTAATAAAACAAGTGGGATGGGCCATTTCCAGTTATCTTGTTTACCCCTTTGATTCTATCTGCAGCTTCTTCTTGTAACATTATTAATGAGGTTGTAACTCTGTGTACCCAAGGAGTCATTTTCTGTGATGTTTCCTTTTCTGATATATAACTGAAGGGAAGCTCTGAGACTATTAGAAGAATTAATCTTTCAACTATATAAGATTATTACTGCTTGTATATATTTTTTAATTACAGGAGAATGTCATCGGTAGATATAAGTATAGTCTCTACTTACATGAGCAACATAGTGGTGGGTATACAGTATTGCTTTTTTTAATCTGGGGAAGCCTCAGTAGCAGGAAGGGTATGAGTTAGGTAGAACTGAACTCTAGCAAAGTGTTACTTCACGATTGAAAAGCAGGAAGTACTGAGATTAAAAACACGCCAATATCTTCAGGAGACAGTTGTGAGTGTGTGGTATTGGGAGAGAGGATGTGGTCTAAGTCATATAAATAACAAATATTTGAGTTCACTAATTGTCAGGCACTGCAGGCATACCACATTTAATTGCACTTCACTTTATCGTGCTTCACAGATATTGTGTTTTTTACAAGTCAAAGATTTGTGGCAACCTTGTGTCAAGGAAGCCTATCAGCTCCATTTTTCCAACAGCATTTGCTCACTTTGTGTCCCTGTGTCACATTTTGGTAATTCTTACACCATTCCAAACGTTTTCATTATTATTATATTTGTTATGGTGATCTATGATCAGTGATCTTTTTTTTTTTGGCTGCGTTGGGTCTTCGTTGCTGCATATGGGCTTTCTCTAGGTGTGGCGAGCGGGGGCTACTCTTCATTGTGGTGCGGGGGCTTCTCATTGCAGTAGCTTCTCTTGTTGCAGAGCATGGACTCTAGGCGTGCGGGCTTCAGTAGTTGAAGCACGTGGGCTTCAGTAGTTGTGGCACGCGGGCTTAGTAGTTGTGGCTCGCGGGCTCTAGAGTGCAGGCTCAGTAGTTGTGGCACATGGGCTTAGTTGCCCTGAGACGTGGGAATCTTCCTGGACCAGGGATCAAACCCATGTCCCCTGCGTTGGCAGGCGGATTCTTAACCACTACGCCACCAGCGAAGTCCCAATCAGTGATCTTTGATGTTACTATTGTAATTGTTTTGGCGCCCCATGAACCATGACCATATAAGACAGAGAACTTAATCCACAGATGTTTTGTGTTCTGTCCGCTCCATTGAGTGACTGTACCCTCATGTTTCAATCTCTCTCTCTCTCCCCCTTTGGGCCTCCCTATTCTCTGAGACACAGCGGTATTGAAATTAGACCAATTAATAATCCTACAATATCCTCTAAGTGTTCAAATGATAGGAAGAGTTATACACCTTTCACTTTAAATCAGAAGCTAGAAATGATTAAGCTTAGTGAGAAAGGCATGTTGAAAGCCGAGATAGGCCAAAAACTAGGCCTCTTGTACCAAACAGTTAGCCAAGTTGTGAATGCAAAGAAGATGTTTTCGAAGGAAATTAAAACTGCTACTCCAGTGAACACATGAATGATAAGAAAGTGAAACAGCCTTATTGCCCATATGGAGAAAGTTTTAGCGTTCTGGATAGAAGATAAAACCAATCACAGCATTCCCCTTAAGCCAAAGCCTAATCCAGAGCAAGCAAGGCCCTAACTCCCTTCAAGTCTATGAAGGCTGAGAGAGGTGAGGAAACTGAAGAAGCTAGCAGAGATTGGTTCATGAGGTTTAAGGAAAGAAGTCATCTCCATAACATAAAGATGCAAGGAAAAGCAGAGAGTGCTGTTGTAGAAGCAGCAGCAAGTTATCCAGAGGATCTAGTTAAGATAATTAATGAAGGTAGCTACACTAAGCAACAGATTTTCAGTGTAGAGGAAACAGCCTTCCATTGAGGACAATGCCATCTCAGACTTTCATAGAGAAGTCGATGCCTTGCTTCAAAGCGTCAAAGGACAGGCTAATGCAGCTGGTGACTTGAAGTTGAAGCCAGTGCTCATTTGTCATTCTGAAAATCCTAGGAACCTTAAGAATTATGCAAAATCTACTTTGCCTGTGCTCTGTCAGTGGAATAACAGAGCCTGGATGACAGCACATCCGTTTATGACACAGTTTACTAAATATTCTCAGCTCACCATTGAGACCTACTGCTCAGAAAAAAAAATTTCTTTTAAAATATGACTGCTCACTGACAGTGCACCTCGTCACCCAAGAGCTCTGATGGAGATGTACAATGAGATTTATGTTGTTTTCATGCCTGCTAGCACAACATCCATCTTGCGGCCTATGGATCAAGGAGTCATTTTGACTTTCAAGTCTTATGATTTAAGAAATACATTTCGTAAGGCTATGGCTGCCTTCACAGATAGTGATTCCTCTGATGGATTTGGGCAAAGTAACTTGAAAACTTTCTGCAAAGCATTCACCATTCTAGATACCATTAAGAACATTCGTGATTCATGGGAAGAGGTCAAAATATCAGCACAAACAGGAGTTTGGAAGAAGTTGATTTCAACCCTCATGGATGACTCTGAGGGGCTCAAGACTTCAGCGGAGGAAGTAACTGGAGATGTGGTGGAAATAGCAGGAGAACTAGAATTAGAAGTGGAGCCTGAAGATATGACTGAATTGCTGCAGTCTCATGCTGAATCTTGAACAGATGAGGAGTTGCTGCTTAAGGATGAACAAAGAAAAGTGATTTCTTGAGATGGAATCTACTCCTGGTGAAAATGCTGTGAAGACTGTTGAGATGACAGTAAAGGATTTAGAATATTACATCCATTTAGTTGATAAAGCAGCAGCAGGATTTGAGAGGATTGACCTCAATTTTGAAAGAAGTTCTATTGTGGGTAAAATTTTACCAAACAGCATTGTATGCTACAGACAAATCGTTGGTGAAAGGAAGAATCAACCAATGTGGCAGATGTCATTGCTGTCTTATTTTAAGAAACTGCCACAACCTCCCCAGCCTTCAGCAACCACCACCCTGATCAGTCAGCTGCCATCAACATCAAGGCAAGACCCTCCACCAGTAAAAAGATTAGGACTCACTGAAGCCTCAGATGATGGTTAGCTTTTTTTAGCAATAAAGTATTTTTTATATATGTCCATTTTTTTAGATCTAATGCTATTACACACTTAATAGATTACAGTATAGTATAAACATAACTTTTATATGCACTGGAAAACCAAAAAATTAGTGTGACTCTCTTTATAGCAATATTCACTTTGTTGAGGTGGTCTGGAACCAAACCTACAGTATCCCCGAAGTATGCCTGTATACCTGGCAACAGGGATACAAAGGTAAATAAGACACAGGCTTCATGTACGTAGTATTTTGCCTTTGCTTTTTAATTCATTTGAGTTATTATAGGTTTATTCCTTGGGTTTTCTGTATTGTAGCCCGTAGAAAATAAAATTTGCTTTAAAAAGAAAGAATTTCAAGAGATAATGTTGTTCAGACCTAGAACTAGCTCATCCCTCATTGGTATCACTAACCAAAACTACAATTTCTGCTTGGATGATTCAGAAGAAATAATTAAAAGGGTCATAGGATCAGGAGAAAGGGACAAATGGAACTTGAAGTGTTTGGGGTCAGGAGACAGGGTTTTGCTTCAGACTCTAGAATGAAATAGAATCTGAAATAGATTTTCTGAGTTGAAAAATCTGGGTTAGAACCTTGGCCTTGCTCTATAACTTCAGGCAAACTACTTCAATGTTCAACACATTTATTGGAAACTGACTATGCGTCAAACACTGAACTAGGTGTATATGGTAGTGAACATCATAGACAAAGTTCCTGTCCTCATGTCAGTTTAGTGGTACATATTTGAGGAAATAAAGCCCATAAGGGAATAAACAAGTACTATTTTAGAAAGCGAGGTCAGGAAAGACGTCTCTGAGAAGGTGTCGTTTGAGCTGAGACTTAAATGAAGCAAAGATATTGCTTTAGGGAATTTTAGTAGTTTCTGAGCTTTAGTTTTCTCAACTGTAAAATGAAAAATAATAAAGGTCTACCTTATGGGGTTGTTAAAAATAGAATGAGATAGTATATGAGGTTAGTAAACCATAGCGACTAATCAGAAGTGAGGTATTGTTACTTCTACTGTTACTCTCATGTTTCTCTTTGAAAATAACGTTCCAGGCATTTTCAGAGGTTGGGAGGAAGAAAGGAGCAGATTACAGAAAATGTTAAAGAGCATAAAAAAAGAAGTTTAACCTACTTCATAATTTAGTATCATGCATCTGTGGTACTTATTCATCCTTTTTTATAATCCAGTCTTTAAATCACAATTCTGTAACAATTCATTTTTTGAAAGTAACATTTTCCCCAAATTTAAAAGTAATCTTTATTGAAGTATACTTTACATACAATAAAATGCACCTATTATATACATACTGTTCAATGCATTTTGAGAAATGAATACAACTATATAGTAAGTACCACAAACAACATATAGAACATTTCTATCATCCTTTGTGTCCTTTCCCTTTTAATCCTTTCCACACTTAATCCCAGGCAACTACTAATCTGTTTTCTGTCACTATAGATTAGTTTGCCTGTTCTAAATTTTATATAACTGGAAGCATACAGTGTGAAAATTTTGAGTCTTTTTTTTTTTTTTTAACTCAGCATGTTTTCAAGATTCATCTATATTGTTGCATGCATCTGAAGTTTGTTTCGTTTTATTGCTGAGTAGTATTCCATGGCATGGATTTAGAGCAGTTTGTTTATCTAGTCACCTGTTGATGGACATTTGGATTGTTTCTAGTTGTGGGCTTTTGTTAACGAAGCTGCTGTGAATACTCATGTAAAGGCTCTGTGTGGATCTCTTTTCATTTCTCTTTGGTAAATATCTAGAAGTAGGGTTACTAGGTTGTATGTGTTTAACATTATAGGAAACTGCCAAATTGTTTTCCAAAGTGGTTGTGCCATTTAAAATTCCCACAAGCAATATACGAGTGCTCCAATTGCTCTGTATTTTCACCAACACTTTGTATTATCAGTCTTTCTAATTTAAGCAATTCTAGTAGGTGTGAAGTGGCATCTCATTGTGGTTTCATTTTACATACCTATGATGACTAATGATGTTGAACTTTTTTTCATGTGCCTATTGGTTATTAATATATTTTATTTTGTGAGGTACTTATTTAAATCTTTTGCCCATTAAAATCTTTTTTTCTTCTTATTTTTTGCTGTAAGAATGCTTTATATTTTTTGGATACAAGTCTTTTGTCTGATGTATGTATAGTGAATATTTTCTACCCAGTCTTTGGCTTGCTCTTTTGATTTTTTTTTTTGTGTGTGTGGTACACGGGTCTCTCACTGTTGTGGTCCAGAGCACAGGCTCCGGACGCGCAAGCTCAGTGGCCATGGCTCACGGGCCTATCCGCTTTGTGGGATGTGGGATCTTCCCGGAGCGGGGCACGAACCTGTGTCCCCTGCATCGGCAGGTGGACTCTCAACCACTGCGCCACCAGGGAGGCCCTCTTTTGATTTTTTAAGAGAATCTTTTTGAAGAGTAAGATTTTAATATTGACTTAGTCCAATTTATCAATTTTTTCTTTGATGATTAATTTTATTTTTTCTACTTTCTATGAAACATTTATGTACCCCAAGTCCATGAATACTTTCTTCTGTTTTCTTCTAGAAATATATATATAATTATATATATAATATTTGTATATTGACATAGTATCCTGTGGCCTTGCTATACTCACATTTATTTTAATAGCTATTTTTGTAGATTATTTTGGATTTTCTGTGTAAACAATCATGTTTATGCGGGAAAAAAAGTGTTTTATATTTCCAATGTGTATGCTCCTTATTTCTTTTTCTTGACTTATTTTACACTGGCTATATTGAATATAGGTTGGTTGTATGAGTGAATATCCTTCCTTATTCTCAATTACAAGGGAAAAGTGTTCAATCTTTCACCATTAAGTATGATGTTAGCTTTAGATTTTCCATGTATATCACCAATGATTATTTTTTTTATCATGACAGCTCCTGAATTTTGTCAAATGCTTATTCAGCAACTATTATGATGATCATGTGCTTTTGCTACTTTAATTTGGTGAATTACACTGATTAATTTTTGAATATTAAACCAACTTTGCATTTCTAGGACAGATCTCATTGTCTAGATGTATTAACTTTTTTATATGTTGCTAGATTTGAATTCATAATATTTTATTTTAATTTTTTAACTTTTTTCTTCTTGTAATGCCTATCTGATTTTGGTATCAGGATAGTGTGGCCTCATAAAAAAAGTTGTGAAGTGTTCCCTTGTTGTTTACTTTCTATATTGTGTGGGATTACCACTTTTCCTTCCTTAAATGCATGATAGAATTCATCAGTGAAACTTCTCGCCTTCTGATTGCCCCTTTTGTCCTATTATCACAGTCTTTTCTAACAATTTCTGACTTGAACTATTCTGGATATTAATTACTTAACCAAAGAGTATTTGTTGATAAATAGATACTGCCTGAGACTGATAATTAAAAACTAGTCATAACTTGATAAGAAAAATGAGAGTTTAGCTCACTTAACATTATTCCTGTCTTTTCTCCTTTCCTCTGTATGTTTGATATTTGTATTATTTTTAGTTCTTCTACTGTACATCTTTATAGCTCTAGTGTATATTCATAACCCTCTATTTCTTGTTCCGTTAGCTTTCAACAATCTCTTTTAACTCCCTTTTTTTTAAGTTCATAGTATGAATGCATCTATTTTATTTTTTACTTTTCATCCTCTTTCCATATCCTACCTCCTGTCAACTAAACTTTAAATTTTTGCTGTCAGGGATGTTGAAATTTGCATTTTGTCTTACAGACACAACTAAGTCTTCTGTATTTTGCCATAAGTTAACTCTTAAAGTTGAAAAGCACTAGAGGGTCTTTATATTATTATGATAGTAAAATTTATCCAATGCCAGCCCAATTTACTATGCCAAGATTATATTTTCTTCTTTATAGAGTCAAAGTAAAGCTTCCTGCCTTTTTGAAGGAAAATGTTACTAGTTTTAAGGTCAACTGTATACTCTTTGTTACACTTTTATTAACCAGTAGCTTCATTTTAATTTTTTTCTTAGACCATGTGTTTCATGTATTTTTATTTTATTTTGTTCTTCCTGGGTTTCTTTTTACATTTCTGCTTGCATTATTTGCCTCTGTCATGTAGTTTCCTATTGCTGCTATAACAAATTACCATAAACTTGGTGCCCTATAACAGTACACATTTATTATCTTACAGTTCAGTAGTTAAGAAGTTTAAAATAGGTTGGTAGGGCTGCATTCCTTCTGGATGTTCTAAGAGAGAATTTGTTTTCTTGCCTTTTCCAGTTTCTAGAGACTACATCCACATTTCTATCCTCCTGATCCTGCATGACTCCAACTTCTGTTTCTATTGTAACACCTCCTTCTCTCACTCTGATCCCTTGTCTCCTTCTTCTAAGGACTCTTGTGATTACATTGGATCTACCTGGCTAATCCAGGATAGTGCTCTCATTTCAAGATCCTTAATTTAATTACATCTGCAGAGTCCCTATTGCCATGTAAAGTAACATATTCAAAGGTTCTGGGGACTAGGATGTGGACATCCTTGGGGAGCCATAGTCATATGTACAATATTTTGCAACTTCTCAATCATACTTTACTTCAGCAAAAAAATAAACCTTTAGGAGTGTCCTGGGGAATGAAATTTTCTCCACAGTTATTTCCCAGTTAGTTTTTTCCTCCATGCTTTTCCTGGCACTAACCTTAGTATAGAACAGGAATTTATATTTTCCAGTCTTATACATCTCTAGATTACTAGACTGTCATCCATCTTGGATATTAGGCAGAAAAAGCCTTTTGAACAAAGATGTATATGCTTCTTTTCCCATTTCTAGTTCAACTGAAAGTTGTCAACTTCTTGGAGAAACCTACCTGAGGCCTCAAAGAATAGTCAACACATTATAACATCCAGGTTTGTCCTTCCAAGGCTCTGAATGTTGCATTCTTATTAAGTATACTGTCTGAATCCCAAGAATCAACAGACAATTAACTAGCTGTGTGCTACCACGTAATAAAGACTAGCACTTGACTTTTTAGTTACATGCAAAAGCCACTCAGTGTATATCATACACCTGGTCACTGTGCTAATTCCGTGTTGGGTATAATGATGAATATCATGGTTCCATGATGGTTTAATGAGACTCAATCCTGGGATTTTATACGGACAATTGAAAATAGAATTGTTTTTTTCTTTAGGGTTTTCATACTGGTAGAGATGTCAGTTTGGAGCTGCTGGTAGCCATCTTGGTACCATAAGGGGAGAGTCTACCTGAAAGAAAAACCAACAAAGAGAAAAAGTAGAACTATGAGTTGGAAAGACAGAGAGATGGTGAGTCCCAATGACAACTATATTTTCCCAGTAAGTAGGTGGCCTTTTCATTTTGTTGATAGTTTCCTATGCTGCATAAAAGCTTTTTAGTTTGATGTAGTCCCATTTGTTTATTTTTGCTTTTGTTTCCTTTGCCTGAGGAGACATATCCAAAAATAATATTGCTAAGACAAATGTCAAAGAACGTAATGCCTGTGTTGTCTTCTCGGAGGTTTATGGTTTCCAGTCTTACATTTAAATATTTAATCCATTTTGAGTTTATTTTTGTGTATGATATGGGAAAGTAGTCCAGTTTGAATCTTTTGCATGTAGGCTGTCCAGTTTTCCAGTTTATTAAAGAGGCTGTCTTCTCCCCATTGTATATTCTTGCCTTCTTTGTCACAGATTAATTGATCCCATAAGATCATTCATTTCTGGGCTCTCTATTCTGCTCCACTGACCTAGTGTCTGTTGTTGTGCCAGTACCATACTGTTTTGATTACTGTAGCTTTGTAGCATAGTTTGAAATCAGGGAGCATGATACCTCCAGCTTTGTTCTTTTTTCTAAAGATTGTTTTTTGTTATTCAGGGTCTTTTGTGTTTCCATACAAATTTTAAAATTATTTGTTCTATTTCTGTGAAAAATGCTATTGGTATTTAGATAGGGATTGCATTAAATCTGTACATTGCTTTGAGTAGTATGGTCATTTTAACATATTAATTCTTCCAGTCCATGAACATGCTGTATCTTTCCATCTGTTTGTGTCGTCTTCAATTTCTTTCATTGGTGTCTTACGGTTTTTCAAGTACTGGCCATCTACCTCCTTCATTAGATTTATTGCTAGGTATTTTATTCCTTTTGAGGCAACTGTAATTGGTATTGTTTCCTTAATTTCTCTTTCTGATAGTTCATTGCTAGTGTTTAGAAATGCAACAGATTTCTGTATATTAATGGTATAACATGCAACTTTACTGAATTCATTTTTTAGTTATAATAATTTGGGGGTAGCATCTTTAGGATTTTCTATGTATAGTATCATGTCCTCTGCAAACAGTGGTAGTTCTACTTCATTCTTTCCATCTTGGATTCCTTTTATTTCTTTTTCTTGTCTGATTGTTGTGGTTAGGATTTCCAACACTGTGTTGAGTAAAAGTGGCAAAAGTGGGCATCCTTGTATTGTTCCTGATCTTAGAGGAAATGCTTTCATCTTTTCACCATTGATTATGATGTTGGCATGGGTTTGCCATGTATTGCCTTTATTATGTTGAGGTATGTTCTCTCTGTACCTACTTTGATGAGCATTTTTAACATAAATGGATGTTGAATTTTGTCCAAAGCTTTTTCTGCATATATATATATATACATGTATATGTATGTATGTGTATATATATATACACATACATACATATACATGTATATATATATATATATACATGTATATGTATGTATGTGTATATATATATACACATATATGTATATATACATATATATGTATGTATTTAAAGTTGATGATCTCTTAAGTTCAAATGCATTTAACCACATTCATAGTCCCAGTAATGTTTAATATTTTTGATGTCATATTTCACATCTTTTTGTTTTGTGTATCCCTTAACTACTTATTGTGGATATAGATGATTTACTACTTTTGTATTTTAACCTTCTTACTAGCTTTACAAGTGGTTCATCTATTACCTTTACTGTATGTTTACCTTTATCTGCTGGTGCACGGGACCATGCCCCAGTGCTAAGAGGCTATAAGGAGGATTTAAAAATGTTGCTTGCCCGCACTGTGTCATAATGGTAGAACAAGCTTCTAACAATAGCTGCTTCCAGTGTCTGTCTTCCCAAGGAGGTCCCAGTTAGCCCCTGCCTCTTTAGGGGGCTCTCAAAAATCAGTATGTGGGTCTGATCCAGTCTTCTTTCAAACTACTGCCTCTGTGCTGGGACTTAGAACATGTGAGATTTTGTGCATGCCCTTTAGGAGCAGAGTTTGTGTTTCCTATAGCCCTCAACCTCTCCTGGATATAAACCCTGCTGGTTTTCGAAGCCAAGTGTCCTAGGGGTTTATTTTCCAGGTCAGGCCCTCTGGTTGGGGAGCCCAGTGTGGATTTCAGACACCTCACTCTCTGGGGAGGACCTCTACAGTTGTGATATTCCTCCCATTTGTGGATCACTAACCCAAGGATGTGGGTCCTGACTGTGCTTCTTCTCTACCCTTCCTGTCAATCTGCTTGTGGTTCCTTCTTCATATCTTCAGTTGTGGGCAATCTTTTCTACTAGTCTTCAGGTCATTCTCATAGACAGTTGCCCTGTAAGTAGTTAGAATTTTCATCTGTCAGAGGAGGTAAGTTCAGGGTGTTTCTGCTCCCCCATCTTGGCCCCTTCTAGTAGTCTTAGTTTTCCTCACAAGTTAAAAATAGCTATTTAGGTAAGAAATTTGTGGGGATAGAAATATGTATCAATACTTTACTCATTTGAAAATTCCCCTGAGATAACTTGAAACTCTCATCTAAATCTCTTATATTTGCCGTCTACATTCTCTTTTTTCAAAAGCAGCAGTAGAAAACACAGAATATAGTTCCCTAATGGTAATTTCTGTTAGATGTTTATTTACTCACTTCTCAGAATAAAAGTTTGTAGTGGGAATTGAGTGACTATGACTTTCTAACAGAGGAAAACAAAGTCACTTAAGCTCTTTAAAATTCCCATTTACTTCACAGTACATTAGTTTTTATTTCTTACACACACACACACACACACACACTACAGAAAGAAACTAAAATACTCCACACAGTGTTTTAATAGTAAAGTTAAATCTATGTCCTTTTACAGGTCAATCCTCTTTCATGTGCATAATTACTTATAAGGACAAAAAAAAAAAATCTCATCCCAAACATCTGTATATTTAACATATAATCCTCCTGCTGGATTTACTTTGGATTTAATTCTCAAAGATAGACTCTAAAGTCTTTAACTGAAGTTTTAAAAAATAGATTTTAGTTACCCAGGCTCTATTCTGAATTCTAGGGAGATGCCTCCTCACTGTGTTTTAAATTTTAACAAGAACCATCTCATCTTCCAGTATCCACTTTAAAAAATATTTTCCACACTCTT
>NW_006790307.1:796541-799744 GCF_000442215.2 Lipotes vexillifer
TTCTGACTGTTATCTGCTTACAAAATATTAGAATGGTTTGTCTAATATTATTTGCAAAAGAGTGACTTCTTGGGACGCTCAGTAACTATACTGTGTTTCCCTCCCCCAAATCCCAGGATAATCCCCGCTGAAGGTCTGATAGACTTTATAGAATTATTATGACATTCAGAGTGCTATCAGAGCTCTGAGCCACCCAAAGTATTTTTCCTGTATTATGATTTATCTGTGATGTTTTTACTGCCATGTCTTCTAAAATACTCAGGAAGACAAAGTCAACATGGCTTGTTCTTGAGTACTTTTTGTTTTGTTCTAGGAAGAAAATTTTTGAATTTGAGAGGTAGATAATGTACATTCATAGTTTCCACTTTGAAAGTGGAAAGTATCATTTTTTTTTTCTACCAGTGGGATTGATGGCTTTAGATACGCATAGCTTAGCTGGATCCTTTGTTACTCTCACAGCAATGTGTACCCAATTCCCAGTATTGGGGGGATATATAGGATATCCAGATGTATTAGCAGGGTAACCATCACACTAGGTTTGATAGAGCTGGGTCTTTGCTCTGAGTTTAGTTCTGAAGTTGCTTCGGAACCCTGCAGCCTCTCAGGTCCCTGAATTGATCTGCTTACCAGGAGAGATGGGGTGTGTGAGCAGGCCCATGGAGCAAGCAGAGGAACTCTAGACTGCTCATATAGAATTACCCTCCATACACGTGCTTATATGGAGTCATACCTAATCATTAGCAATTTAGTGGGGGATTGCTTTATTCCAGAGCTATCACCTCAGAGCTCAGCACTGGAGAAATAGGATTTTGATGTGGGGGAAGTAGGAAGTATAATTTTGAGGCCCTGGGCATTGCCCAAGTCTATATAGAAAACTACGAAGGGCAGTGCTGGATGCTATGGAAATCTGGCTTGCAAGGGAATAGGAGAGAGGAGAAAGGCACAGAAAAGAAGTAGAAGGGCACAGAATTCAGATAAGTTTTTCCGTCTCAGTTTTGCCAAATGGTGGCTCTGTTTCAGAGCTAACCCTTTAGTAAAGGGTTAGGGAGTAACAAACACTTTGAGTTTATTCTCCTCCCCACTTTGATGCTTGTTTTGAATGTTTTTTTCTTTGTGGTCACGTCTGAGTTCCTGACTTCTACATGCACAGAAGCAGTTTCATGCTGAGAGTTGTTACAAAGCAGATCAGTGAATAAAAAATAAGCCAAAATGTTCATATTTTAGGTCAAAACATTTATACTGCTCTGATGAAGACACGTAGTAATTTTCTCATTATTTAAATGGAACGTATATCTATAAGACATTCCAAGGAGTAATCTTCCTTGTAGCTACAGATAAAGGATTTCCTTGACTGTTAGCTCTCTACCAAACTTCTATTAGCAGAGCACAAAGTAATTATATTGTCTGATTGGCTGGTATTATTTGGAAAAAGTAATTGTCTAAAAGAGAGAGAATATGCAGACAGACTGATTTAATAATTTATATATCAATTTTGCCCTTTGGGTGGTTCTTATTAACATATAAATTAACTTATAAAGCGTATTTTGAACAGTGCATAAATTCTGGAACAATTAGATAAATAAAACCAGCCTCAGACAGTCTCCCTCCACACACTAGAATTTCCCATAGTTCAAAATGGAAAAATAACTCAAGATTCTAAAAACATGTGAGACTGCCTCACTGTGCCATAGAATTTTGAATCACTTCCAATAAAAGACTTTATTTAATGTTTGGGCATAGATCTCTTGCCAAACAGGTCAGCAAAAGGTAGAAAAAGCAAGCTTTGGAAGATCTTCCTACATGTCCTTCTCAGATTTTTTTTTTTTTTTTTTTTTTTTTTTGCGGTACGCGGGCCTCTCACTGTCGTGGCCTCTCCTATTGTGGAGCACAGGCTCCGGACGCGCAGGCTTACGGGCCTATCCGCTCCGTGGGATATGGGATCTTCCCGGACCAGGGCACGAACCTGTGTCCCCTGCATTGGCAGGCAGCCTCTCAACCACTGCGCCACCAGGGAAGCCCCCCTTCTCAGCTATTTAATACTCATACTCTACTTGTACTTTCAAAGACCAGGGTGCAGATTCTGCCAAAAGCCCACTCGCAAATAGACTTTTTAAAACTACTGTAATAAAGCCCAGAAATCATTTCAGCAGTTTATGTCATCTGGTCTCAAATACTTTTGAAGCCCAGGAAGTGGATCATACCTAAAATGACCAGGATAGGGTATTTAAGGATATTGTAGTATTTCTAAAAATATTATAAATGGCCATGTGTACTAGATGGTAATTGATTCAGTAATCAATGAAGACATCTTTCTTAATGTTTTTCCCTGAGATCCTTCTTTCTGATCAATGAGATCCCTCACTGCATTTATTTATATTTGGGAAGAAGTCTCAATATATAGAAAATGTAATAAACATCTATGATAAATATTCACCTCCAAAATGAACAAATATTAACTTTTATTCCCTTCAGATTTTTTTCTTTTTTAAATAAAACATTAAAATCTCCATGTTTTCTTTGGCCCATTCTCTTCTCTTTCCAAAGGTCAGCATCATCTGGTGTTATGTATCCCAATTATATTTTTGTACTATATTAATTTTATGTTCTTTAACATAGTTTTATAAAATTCTCCATAAATGTCTTACCCAATTAAAAATTTTTAATTGTATTTCCTATTTGTTATTGCTAGTATTTAAGTATGTTATTGTTTTTTGTCTATCAATCTCAAGTCAGATAATCTGAATTCTCTTAATTTTACTTATCTGAAGGTTCTTTTGAATATTTTAGGAAGGTATTTATATGGTCTACAAATTAAAATTTTGCATCTTCCTTTCCAATCCTGATACCTCTTTTTTCCTATTCCTTTGATTAGGAACTCCAGTTTAATTTTGCAGGCATCCTTGTCTCCTTATGTTACTGGAAATGCTTCTAAAGTTTTACCATTTAGACTAATGTTTGTTGTTAGTGTTTGGTAGATTCTCTTGATTAGTTAGGAGAATTTGTCTTCTTGCACGTTTTTTTAGTTTATATTTTTCTGCTTTATTGAGAGGAATGTATGGCATTTCTCTATTGATCTCTTAAAGCAGTAAATGTAGTGATTTAAATTCATAGGATTTTCTAATGTTAAATCGTCCTTGCCTTCCTAGTCTTAATCCATTTGGTCAGGATATATATATATATATATATATATATATATATATATA
>NW_006790307.1:799754-812869 GCF_000442215.2 Lipotes vexillifer
GATATATATATATATATATATATATATATATATATATGGCATTTGTGTGTGTGTGATATATATATATATATATATATATATATGGCATATATATGTGTGTATATATACACCCACGTATACACACACACACATATATACACTCATTATGGTAATTTTGGGGCTTTTTAATTAATTAATTATATCATTTAACATAGTCATTGAGTACTTCATGTGTTCCAGGATGTTAGGCAATAGAAGTACAACAGTGAACAAAATAAATTTTTAAAATATCTTTGCCCTTATAGATTACACTTAAGGAAGCAGTCAAAAGCAAGATTAATAAGTAAAATACGTAGTATGTTAGATAGTGATTACCATTAAAGAAGAGAACAAGGAGAGAGAAAGGATGTGAAATCTGTGAGAAGTGTTGGACTTTAAATTGAATGTCCAGGGAAGTCTTCACAAAAATGTAAATTTGAGGATAGAGCTGTAGGAAGTGAGAGGATCTAGCTATGCAACTAGCTGGATGAAGAATATTCCAAGCAGAGGAAGCAGAAGTTACTTCAAGTAGGAACATTTCTGACATGTTTGAAAAATAATTTGGTTTTTTTTTCTAGAAAATTACCTATTTCAGTGAAACTTTCAAATTTATTGGCATAAAATTACTTTAATACATAATTATTTAAAAAACTATTGCATTTGCAATTCCTAATATTGCTTTTTTGTCACTTTTTGTTTGGGTCAGTCTACCTAGAAATTTATCTATTTTGTTATTATTCTCCATACTATTATTACCAAATATTCTCTGTATATTGGAATCGAGTTTATACACTGCATCTTAGATATGCAAAAAAGTCACATATTTCTTTACCCCAGGGGACATCCTCCTTTTTACCCTCATGCAGTATACTAGTAAACTTCTGGATCTCTTGCATGTCAAACAGAAGCTGATAAAAATTTGGTAGTGCTAGCCCAGTCTCTCTCTCTCTGCCTAAACACACCATACTGCCATTTTGACTCTACTGCAATTGAATGCATTGAGTCAAGTCAGTCAGAGAGAAAGCTGAGCTCTCCTGAAGCAACCTGCTTGCTTGTGTAAGGCCAAGGTGCCATGAGTTACAGACACTTCAGGAGCAGAAGTAGTAAAGACCAAGGACAATTAGACAGAGGGATGAGATACTTCGACTAGAATGTATTCATCATATTTTTAATTTTTTGTATTTTATGATGTTTTGACCTCTTGGGGCCTCACCCACTGTGGAGAGGCTGTCCCTTCCAGGGTTAGCTAATTCCTAGAGATAGTAAACACTTGCCTGAGAGCACAATCTTCAGATGCAAATCAACCAATCCAGAACCCATATCCTCAACTACTTCCTTTACTGGGAGCCACTGTACCCCTGGCTTAATCATCCCAGAGCCAGGCATCAGATAGCCAGGGGCAGTTCCTAAGCCCCAGAGCCCACCAAACTAGTCAATCCTAGGTCTGTCTACCCTGTTTAGCCTGCCTTGCCCATTCTTTCCCCCAAAAATATACAATGAAGGCGCTTGCCCACATTCTTCCCTCACTCCCTCTGACTCCTGACCTGTGTGGCCCTGCAGTGTGCCATGCCTCCTATTTCTAGGAACCTGTGAGTATAAACTTCTTCCTTGATGACAGTCATTTCCATGTCTGCGTGTCTTACCATACCTGATTATCAGAAATCCTGGGTACTTTTTAAAACACAAAGGGCCACATATAGAACATAGGTCTGTGTACCCAATGCCATTAGAATGTGTAAAGTTCCCTTGCAACCAGATGCCATCCTAAGAAGGAAGAAATTGAAGAAGAGGGAGAGGATTAGAGTCTTTAAATGGGGACTTAAGCTGTTCACACATCCTAATCTCACAGAAAATAAACTCATTGCTATTCTTGGTGGAAATTGTTTTTGGTCAAACTTTAAATTCCCAAGGATAGTGGCAAGTGATTATGGATGATGCTCCTTTATCTGCTTAGTCTCAGAATTTAGCACCATTAAAAGGCTTCTGAGCTTAGTTCTTTGAGTGAGGAATTTCTGCTTGAACATCCAATACTTTAAGCTGCTTGCAAAATATTAGCAGTGGCTAATATTACTGGTAGCTAATATTTTGCTAATAATTATTATTTATTTAACAGAACACTGTAGTACAGTGTAGTCAGTCAGATTGCCTGAGTTTGAATCTAGGCTCCATTGCACAGGCTGTGTGACCTTGGACAAGTGACTTAACCTCTCTTTACAATAATTTTCTCACCTATAAAATGAAAATAATTATAATAGTACGGGTAGTTGTGGGGAGTAAATGAGCCAGCCCATAAAAGTTATTAGTATAATGTCTGGCACTTATTGAGCACTCAATAAATGTCAATTTTGATTACAATTAGAATGATTATTATCATGTCTTTGTGCGGGTACTGTGCTAAGTACTCCCTTGTTTCCTCTATTTTCCCACCTTCTCAGGTGGTAGTATTATTACCTAGGAACGGTGGAGCCATGCTTGAATCCTCTGACTCTAAAGCTCATATTCTTAATCACCATCTCCCTGTGACTGGAGGTTTAAGAGAGGATGAATCAAAGAAAGAGTTCAGAAATTCTGGCATCATTCTACTATATCAGGTATCCAAGAGTGAAAAATAGGAGAACTTAGGATGCCTTGTGACATTTCTCATGTTGTCACCAATGTTGCTGATATTTAGACCACTCAATCCAAATTGCAGTCTACAAGACATCCCACAAACTTCCCTGAAAACACTTCAAGAATGTCATGCTTTTTTTCTTTTCCACAAAAAGGCCAACATAACTGAAACATTTCATTTTCGTTTGGAAAAAAGATGTTCTTTGGCACTGAACTATCTAGCATGAGGATATTTTCTGGAACATCAAACAATCATTGATAGCTAACAATGTGGTTTTGCTTAAATGAAAGCCAGCATGAAGCAACCAAATTGTTGCATCTACCCAAAAGCCACAAGATACATTAAGTTATGGGGACATCAGTATCAAAGGGAAAGAATTTTTCAGCTAGTACTTAACCTGAATGTTAATCTCTTTTGGAAAAAAAAATGGCAAGGTTGAGGGACAGTGAGAAAAAGAGAGAGAAAGAGAAAAGGAAGTTCTGGTTATTGGGTATATAAAGAACATACATTAGAGAAACAAAGTACTCCAAGTGCCTTTGTTTCATGAAAAACAAATTAGAAGTAGCAGTGCTTAGAGGTATAAAATAGCATTGATAAAGATTTTGTCATTAAAATTTGAATTCTAAGCAATTACAATAACATAAGTAATAGTGTGTAAACCATACTGCAGTAGGGAATGGGAAGTTCCAAAGAGAGCCACCAAACAAAGAAGAATAAAATAAATAAAGAACATCTAGACAAGAGAGGGTAGGGACTCCCACTTTGGTCCTCCCAGCTCAGGATTTACCTATCCCTTAACAAGGAAGGATTAGAGCAAATACCTGAAGCATTTGTAGTCTGTTGTGTTATGAATGGTTGCTTAGATTGGTAGCGGAGTAGCAATATGTAATACAGCATTTATCCCTTTATCATCAATATAAACTCCTGAGGCACTGCTAACAGAACTGTGGAGGATTCAGGTGATAATTGCAGTGCAGGCTTGTTACCCATACAACTTTCTCGGGAGAGAAAGGAAAAGACAGAGGAAAACAGAGTGACAAAAAGGGAGAGGGAGAGAGAGGTTGAGAAATAAGCCCTAATGCCCTAAGGTATCCATTGTATGTAATGAATAACTTCCCTCCCTTGCATCTAGAATGTTACTAGTTGTTCTGTGCCACCATCCTTGGAAGAAATGAGAATATAATTTTCAAATTATTTTTTGGTAGAGTTTAATTTTCTTGTGGAAGCTGCATTCAGAAAGCCTGCTAGAAAATGTTTTCAGAGGAGGCCTTGTCCCATCTGGATGTGTCATAGGTTTCACTGATATATTGAGAGTTGTTAAACTATTGTTTCTTGGTACTGACACCTCACCCAATGGCATTAAAATAGCCTTTAAAGTACTGACTTTAGAGTCTAACATGCATGGTTTCAAATTCTAGTTCTGCCATCCCCAGGCTGTCGATATAAGTAAATATATTTATCCACAGCCGTGACATGTATGAGATATATATATATATATATATATGACATAATAATAGTGCCTACCTTACAGACTGTGATGATTTCAGGAGACATGAATGTAAAACAGACTTCAGCACACTGTGAACACTCAACAAATATTATTATTAACCACCGGATGTGACAATCCTGAGTACCCCCACTGCAGAGCTGTCCTCTTGGGGAGATTGAGAACAACATAGAACCATTAGACCTGTCTCCTACTGAGCCATCTGACATTGATTTTTCAGCTGCACATCACTGAAAAATCCTGGGGGCAAGCTGCATATTGAAGGGACCTGGAATTTTACACCCTCTAGTATAACACAGAGAAAGCCTTGTAATAGGTTACCATGTTGCTGGTTTCAAGACTGTTAGCTAAGGGGGAAGGGATATTTTGTATGCCAGAAGGCTTTCCATTATCCATTAGCATTGTGGTCTCTTTGAGTTCTTGTCATAACATGGTATTTTATGAAAGAATTAACGCCAAGTAGCTTTGGAAGCAATAAAATAATATTCTGTAGAAGGCTTGTTCATTTTCTGCATATATTTTACTGCTGTGTAAGACATGGGGAGTGAGAAAATGGGAGAGAAAAAACATGAGGAGAGGCAGAGAAAGATGTGCAAAGAGGAAAAGGAAGAAGTATATATATATATATATTTTTTTTTTTTTTTTTGCGGTACGCGGGCCTCTCACTGTTGTGGCCTCTCCCGTTGCGGAGCACAGGCTCCGGACGCGCAGGCCCAGCGGCCATGGCTCATGGGCCCAGTCGCTCTGCAGCATGTGGGATCTTCCCGGACTGGGGCACGAACCCGTGTCCCCTGCATCGGCAGGTGGACTCTCAACCACTGCACCACCAGGGAAGCCCAAAGAAGTATATATTGATCCTATTCTTTTTCACTTCAACTAAGTATATATTAATATTTTCTAAGTCTCTTTTTCAGACTACCAAAAAAAAAAGCAGACCCAAGTTTTATTTTTTTAAATTAAAGACACATACTGCTTTTCTTTCTGGTTATAAATATTCATTATAGGAAATATAAAAAGCATATTGAAAATAATTGTTTCCCATAATGCTATTAACCAGATGTAAACATATATTACATTTTGGTGCATTTCCTTTCTAATACGTTTTCTATGTATATTTGTAAGGGTCATATTAAACATATAATTTTGTATCTTTCCTTTTTTAAGTTTTTTGAGTTATTAGGTGCATTTTTCCATATTACTGAAACTTCTTTTAAAGATAAAATGTGATCAATTAATCATTCCACACACAAGAATAAACTCTAAGTGAATCAGGTATCTAAATGTTTAAAAACTGATCTGTACATCAAGCTGATATTTATTTGACAGTTCCCATGTTTAGTTGGTAAAATGAACCCATTTCCCAACAGAATTTTTTTTTTTACATCTTTATTGGAGTGTAATTGCTTTACAATGGTGTGCTAGTTTCTGCTTTATAACAAAGTGCATCAGTTATACATATACATATGTTCCCATATCTCTTCCCTCTTGCGTCTCCCTCCCACCCTCCCTATCCCACCCCTCTAGGTGGTCACAAAGCACAGAGCTGATCTCCCTATGCTATGCGGCTGCTTCCCACTAGCTATCTATTTTACGTTTGGTAGTGTATATATGTCCATGCCACTCTCTCACTTTGTCCCAGCTTACCCTTCCCCCTCCCCATATCCTCAAGTCCATTCTCTAGTAGGTCTGTGTCTTTATTCCCGTCTTGCCCCTAGGTTCTTCAGGACCTTTTTTCTTTTTTTTAGATTCCATATATATGTGTTAGCATACAGTATTTGTTTTCCTCTTTCTGACTTACTTCACTCTGTATGACAGACTCTAGGTGCATCCACCTCACTACAAATAACTCAGTTTCGTTTCTTTTTATAGCTGGGTAATATTCCATTGTATATATGTGCCACATCTTTATCCATTCATCTGTTGATGGACACTTAGGTTGCTTCCATGTCCTGGCTATTGTAAATAGAGATGCAATAAACATTTTGGTACATGACTCGTTTTGAATTATGGTTTTCTCAGGGTATATGCCCAGTAGTGGGATTGCTGGGTTGTATGGTAGTTCTATTTTTAGTTTTTTAAGGAATCTCCATACTGTTCTCCATAGTGGCTGTATCAATTTACATTCCCACCAACAGTGCAAGAGGGTTCCCTTTTCTCCACACCCTCTCCAGCATTTATTGTTTGTAGATTTTTTGATGATGGCCATTGTGAACACTGTGAGATGATATCTCACTGTAGTTTTGTTTTGCATTTCTCTAATGATTAATGATGTTGAGCATTATTTCATGTGTTTGTTGGCAATCTGTATATCTTCTTTGGAGAAATGTCTGTTTCGGTCTTCTGCCCATTTTTGGATTGGGTTGTTTGTTTTTTTGATATTGAGCTGCATGTGCTGCTTGTATATTTTGGAGATTAATCCTTTGTCAGTTGCTTCATTTGCAAATATTTTCTCCCATCCTGAGGGTTGTCTTTTAGTCTTGTTTATGGTTTCCTTTGCTATGCAAAAGCTTTTGTTTCATTAGATCCCATTTGTTTATTTTTGTTTTTATTTCCATTTCTCTAGGAAGTGGGTCAAAAAGGATCTTTCTGTGATTTCTGTCATAAAGTGTTCTGCCTATGTTTTCCTCTAAGAGCATTATAGTATCTGGCCTTACATTTAGGTCTTTAATCCATTTTGAGTTTATTTTTGTGTATGGTGTTGGGGAGTGTTCTAATTTCATACTTTTACATGTAGCTGTCTATTTTTCCCAGCACCACTTACTGAAGAGGCTGTCTTTTCTCCACTGTATATTCTTGCCTCCTTTATCAAAGATAGCGTGACCATATGTGCGTGGGTTTATCTCTGGGCTTTCTATCCTGTTCCATTGATCTATATTTCTGTTTTTGTGCCAGTACCATACTGTCTTGATTACTGTAGCTTTGTAGTATAGTCTGAAGTCAGGGAGCCTGATTCCTCCAGCTCCATTTTTTGTTCTCAAGATTGCTTTGGCTAGTGGCTATTCGGGGTCTTTTGTTTCCACAAAAGAAACTTTTTGTTCTAGTTCTATGAAAAATGCCACTGGTAGTTTGATAGGGATTGCATTGAATCTGTAGATTGATTTGGGTAGTAGAGTCATTTTCACAATGTTGATTCTTCCAATACAAGAACATGGTATATCTCTCCATCTATTTGTATCATCTTTAATTTCTTTCATCAGTGTCTTATAATTTTCTGCATACAGGTCTTTTGTCTCCTTAGGTAGGTTTATTCCTAGTTATTTTATTCTTTTTGTTGCAGTGGTAAGTGGGAGTGTTTTCTTGATTTCACTTTCAGATTTTTCATCATTAGTGTATAGGAATACTAGAGATATCTGTGCATTAACTTTGTATCCTGCTACTGTACCAAATTCATTGATTAGCTCTAGTAGTTTTCTGGTAGCATCTTTGGGATTCTCTATGTATAGTATCATGTCATCTGCAAACAGTGACAGCTTTACTTCTTCTTTTCCGATTTGTATTCCTTTTATATCTTTTTCTTCTCTGATTGCTGTGGCTAAAACTTCCAAAACTATGTTGAATAATAGTGGTGAGAGTGAGCAACCTTGTCTTGTTCCTGATCTTAGTGGAAGTGGTTTCAGTTTTTCACCATTGAGGATGATGTTGGCTGTGGTTTTGTCATATATGGCCTTTATTATGTTGAGGAAAGTTCCCTCTGTGCCTACGTACTGGAGAGTTTTTATCATAAGTGGGTGTTGAATTTTGTCAAAAGCTTTCTCTGCATCTATTGAGATGATCATATGGTTTTTCTCCTTCAATTTGTTAATATGGTTAATCACATTGATAGATTTGCGTATATTGAAGAATCCTTGCATTCCTGGAATAAACCCCACTTGATCATGGTGTATGATCCTTTTAATGTGCTGTTGGATTCTGTTTGCTAGTATTTTGTTGAGGATTTTTGCATCTATGTTCATCAGTGATATTGGCCTGTAGTTTTCTTTCTTTGTGACATCCTTGTCTGGTTTTGGTATCAAGGTGATGGTGGCCTCGTAGAATGAGTTTGGGAGTGGCCACTGCGCCATCAGGGAAGCCCCGCTGTATGATCCATTTAATGTGCCGTTGGATTCTGCTTGCTAGTATTTTGTTGAGGATTTTTGCATCTATGTTCATCAGTGATATTGGCCTGTAGTTTTCTTTCTTTGTGACATCTTTGTCTGGTTTTGGTATCAGGGGGATGGTGGCCTCGTAGAATGAGTTTTGGAGTGTTCCTGCCTCTGCTATATTTTGGAAGAGTTTGAGAAGGATAGGTGTTATCTCTCCCAACAGAATTTTTGTAGCTAAATATATAATCTCGCCCTATGGTGTTAAAAAATTATAGATATATTCAAAACCATCTCAGTAACCTTTAGTATGTCACTAATGGTTAGAAATATTGTATTCACGTAAACATATTTAAAATAAAATAAATAATCATGAAAAAAACTGATCTGTACAATCCTAGAAGAAAGCATAAATGATTTTCTCTATAGCCTAGGTGGAGGGAAAGCTATCTAAATATGACTTTAAATTCAGATGCAATAAAAGGAATTGATAAATTTGACTACATAAAAATAAAAAACTTTTGCATGGCAAAAAAGCACCATGAGTAAAGTCAAAGGACAAACAACAAATTGAGAATAAATATTTGCAACCTATGTCACAGATAAAGTACTAATTTCCCCAATATGTAAAACTTAGAGAGATTGAAAATAAAAAAAAGTCCTATAGAAAGAAATGGATATAAGATATAAACAAAAAATGTTTATTTATACATTTGTATTGAATACATGTATATATGTGTGTATATATAAATATTTCCATTAAATGTTTGAAGAAATGTCCAATTTTATTTATAAGAGAAATTCAAATCTAAAGGAAACTGAAATACTACATGCGAACATCAGATTTGCAAAAATTTTAAACTTAACAAGGCTGAGAAGGAACTGGGCACTGGAACAATGTTAGTGAGAATGCAAAAAGGTGCAATCCCAATGGAAGGGTGTGGTATAATAATAAATAAATTTGTTTTTTGTCCCAGATTCCTGATACAGAGCTCCTAAAACCCTTGGAATTTCCCGAGTGATTGGAGTGTTTTTTATTCACAAGTCCCTTGAGAGCACACCTGAGTTTATGCTAATGAAGAGAGGGGCCCCTAGATAGTCTCAGGCTGGGGTGGTCACCCAAAAGACCAAGTTATTAGAAGGTTGGAACTTTTAGCCCCATTCCTGACCTTTGGGGAGGGGCAGGAGGAAGGACTGGAGAGTAAGCTCTATAAAAACTCATGAACAACAACATGTGATGAGCTTCTGGGTTGAACACATCCAAGTGCTGGGAGGGTGTTGCCTTGGAGAGGACTTGGAAGCTCTGCACCCCTCTCCCCATACCTTGCCCTATGATCTCTTCCATCTGGCTGTTCCTGAGTTGTATCCTTTATAATAAACTGGTAGGTGCAAATGAAGTGCTTCCCTGTGTTTGTGAGCCATTCTGGCAAATTATCAAACCTGAGGAGGTGGTCGTGGGAACCCCTGATTTATGGCCATAGGTCAGAAAGTGGCCAGGGGCTTGCAGCTAACATCTGAAATGGGAGCAGTCTTATGGGACTGAATCTTTAGCCTGTACCAAGGTCTGAGCCAATTGCAGGTAGTTAGTGTCAGAATTGAAATGAATTGTTGGGCACCCAGGTGGTGTCTGGAGAATCAGAGAATTCGTTGTTGGTGCCAGAAAACACCCCAAAGAGGATATGATAATATCTAACAATACTTCATATGCCTTTATGCTTTGACTCAGCTAATCCACTTCTAGGAGTTGACCCTGAAGATGATCTCCAAGAATATGAAAATCAATTTGCAAAAGGTTATTCTTGGCAACATTATTTAAAATTGCAAAATACTGCAAACCATCTAAATGCTTAAGTATAGGAAATTGGTTAAATAAACTGTGATACAAACATAAAGTGTAGTATCATACAGCCATAAAATTTTTTTTTGAATTTTTAAATTTTATTTATTTATTTATTAAATCACTTGAAATAATTTTATTTTCTGTGTTGTTAACCTACCAACTTGATATTGTTGGGCTTCTTTCATTTCACTTTTTACATTTAGAGGGTTTTTTCCCATTCTGATTTAATTTGATTTTAATATAACCACATAAAACACTTACATGCTTCCAAAGTCAAATCTGCAAAACAAGGTACATTCAGAGAAATCTAGCTTTTTAACTGTTCCCCACCCCATCACCAGCTTTGCCTTTCCCATATCTGTTTTGCCTATGCACCACATAAATCTTTCTAAACTATGTCTCTCATAGTCTTAATCATGCCATACAATCTTCATTTGCTCCCTCCATACTTGGAGTGAAATTCATATTCCTCAGCTTATTTTTTAACTCCCCTCATGACATAGCACCAATTAACCTAACTTTATTAGGCAGTGAGCCTAATGTTCAGCCAAACTGAATTGTTCATTGTTTCCTATACAGGCTCCCGTATTTGTTCACTCTTGTTTTTCACTCTGATTTTTCTTACAGCCTGGGTCACTTTATCCTCCCTTTCCCTTCGCAACCCACCCCCGATCACCTTATCCAGATCTTACCCATTCTTTAAGCCAAGATCAGATGCTTCCTTCCTATAATACCCCTCCTCTACCATTCTCACATTTCTTTCTACAGACATGTTGATTTCTGAGAGTATCCTAATCGGGGACCATTAGAATTAAGTATTAGAGCGAGTCATCAGAGATCCAGAGATTTTGATAAATTGTATTCTGGTAGTATCACACTGACAGAACAGTAACAGCACAAACACTTTCTTAATTGATTCATCTAAGCTCCCAAGGGCAGTGCCAGTGATACTTCTGTTATCCACATCTCTTCATTTTTGTTAGAGTGCTTAGGAGACCAGAAATTTAATTTTAGGTTTAACCTAACTATATTCCATCTTTTTATTCAAGTGTACAAATTGCAGTTTGCAAATTCAGTTTTTTTCTTTCATTGATTTTTCTCTATTGCTTTATTTATTTATTTATTTATTTTTTTTTCTTGCGTTATGCGGGCCTCTCACTGTTGTGGCCTCTCCCATTTGCGGAGCACAGGCTCCGGACGCGCAGGCTCAGCGGCCATGGCTCACGGGCCCAGCCGCTCCGCGGCATGTGGGATCCTCCCGAAACGGGGCACGAACCCGCGTCTCCTGCATCGGCAGGCGGACTCTCAAGCACTGCGCCACCAGGGAAGCCCTCTATTGCTTTATTTTTAATATCATTATTTCTATTATTTATTACTTCCCTTTTTTACTTGCTTTGGGTTTATTTTGCTCTTCTTTCCCCCCCCACACACACTGTATTTTATTTTTACAAGAGATAAATAAACTGACACCAAGCATTGTAAATGGATGTCCACAATGAAATCAACAATGATTGCAATTACCAAACATGAAACACACTTATACTATGTCATAATATTGACATTCAGTCCAGTAATCCTCCACTGTAACAGCTCCTTTACTTTGCAGAGAAAATTGATTTGTATATTTTTTGCCTCTGAGTCCGTGTGGGATTTTTTTTTTTATTCAAACAGAAAGTCACAAAAATTGTAATAATCCTCATCAGTTCACTCAGTCCCATGTAATTAATTTTTTTTCATCTTGATCTTTTGTTAGCACTTTCATGAATTCATCAGTTTTCCATTAGAGTTCTGAAAATGCTTATCCATTCAGTTCAGCAGTATAGTCAGTTACCAGAAACCTGTACTTGTTAGAGTCTTTTCCATGAATTCCTTGAAGATGATACCCTTTTATAGGAACATTTTTGCAAAAGCAACAGAGTACACCCAGAACTGTCTGTAAATGACAAAGGACTTAAAAATGACCATGGTTAAAGATTTGATGATAGTTCATAATAATGCAATTGACAAGGAAATTTAGTTATTTCTGAGATATACATTTTAAAGCAATAACTAGAATTATGACTTATAACATTATACCAGAACATATAAGATTTTTAGAAACTTCATGTAATGTCTAAAACATTTATATTAACATATTTCCATACAAATAACCCAAAGAAAGTTTAGTATTAGTTGTTTTTTGTTTGTTTTTTTATACTGCAGGTTCTAATTAGTCAACTTTATACACATCAGTATACATGTCAATCCCAATCACCCTGTCCAGCACACCACCATCCCCACCCCACCGTGGTTTCCCCCGCTTGGTGTCCATATGTTGATTCTCTACATCTGTGTCTCAAATTCTGCCCTGCAAACCTGTTCATCTGTACCATTTTTCTAGGTTCCACATATATGCATTAATATACGATATTTGTTTTTCTCTTTCTGACTTACTTCACTCTGTATGACAGTCTCTAGATCCATCCACATCTCAACAAATGACCCAATTTTGTTCAGTTTTATGGCTGAGTAATATTCCATTGTATATATGTACCACAACTTCTTTATCCATTCATCTGTCAATGAGCATTTAGGTTGCTTTCATGACCTGGCTATTGTAAATAGTGCTGCAATGAACATTGGGGTGCATGTGTCTTTTTGAATTATGGTTTTCTCTGTGTATATGCCCAGTAGTGGGATTGCTGGATCATATGGTAATTCTATTTTTAGTTTTTTAGGGAACTTCGATACTGTTCTCCATAGTGGCTGTATCAATTTACATTCCCACCAACAGTGCAAGAGGGTTCCCTTTTCTCCACACCCTCTCCAGTACTTGTTTGTAGATTTTCTGATGATGCCCATTCTAACTGGTGTCAGGTGATACCTCATTGTAGTTTTGATTTGCATTTCTCTAATAATTAGTGATGTTGAGCAGCTTTTCATGTGCTTCTTGGCCATCTGTATGTCTTCTTTGGAGAAATGTCTATTTAGGTCTTCTGCCCATTTTTGGATTGCGTTGTTTGTTTTTTTAATATTGAGCTGCATGAGCTGTTTATATATTTTGGAGATTAATCCTTTGTC
>NW_006790307.1:813048-819142 GCF_000442215.2 Lipotes vexillifer
TTTCCTCTAAGAGTTTTATAGTGTCTGGTCTTACATTTAGGTCTCTAATCCATTTTGAGTTTATTTTTTGTGTATGTGTTAGGGAGTGTTCTAATTTCATTCTCTTACATGTAGCTCTCTAGTTTTCCCAGCAACACTTATTGAAGAGACTGTCTTTTCTCCATTGTATATCCTTGCCTCCTTTGTCATAGATAAGTTGACTGTCACTGTGTGGGTTTATCTCTCGGCTTTCTATCTTGCTCCATTGATCTATATTTCTGTTTTTGTGCCAGTACCATATTGTCTTGATTACTGTAGCTTTCTAGTATAGTCTGAAGTCAGGGAGCCTGGTTGCTCCAGCTCCGCTTTCTTCCCTCAAGACTGCTTTGGCTATTGGGGGTCTTTTGTGTCTCCATACAAATTTTAAGATTTTTTTGTTCTAGTTCTGTAAAAAATGGCATTGGTAATTTGATAGGGATTGCATTGAATCTGTAGATCGCTTTGGGTAGTATAGTCATTTTCCCAGGGTTGATTCTTCCAATCCAAGAACATAGTATATCTCTCCGTCTGTTTGTATCATCTTTAATTTCTTTCATCAGTGTCTTATAGTTTTCTGCATACAGGTCTTTTGTCTCCTTAGGTAGGTTTATTTCTAGGCATTTAATTCTTTTTGTTCCAATGGTAAATGGGAGTGTTTCCTTAATTTCTCTTTCAGATTTTTCATCATTAGTGTACAGGAATGCAAGAGATTTCTGTGCATTAATTTTGTATTCTGTGACTTTACCAAATTCATTGATTAGCTCTAGTAGTTTTCTGGTGGCATTTTTAGTATTCTCTATGTATAGTGTCATGTCATCTGCAAACAGTGACAGTTTTACTTCTTCTTTTCCAATTTGTATTCCTTTTATTTCTTTTTCTTCTCTGATTACTGTGGCTAGGACTTCCAAAACTATGTTGGATAATAGTGGTGAGAGTGGACATCCTTGTCTTGTTCCTGATCTTAGAGGAAATGCTTTCATTTTTTCACCATTGAGAATGATGTTTGCTGTGGGTTTGTCGTATATGGCCTTTATTATGTTGAAGTAGGTTCCCTCTACACCCACTTTCTGGAGAGTTTTTATCATAAATGGGTGTTGAATTTTGTCAAAAGCTTTTTCTGCATCTATTGAGATGATCATATGGTTTTTCTCCTTCAATTTGTTAATATGGTGTATCACATTGATTGATTTGCGTATATTGAAGAATCCTTGCATCCCTGGGATAAATCCCACTTGATCATGGTGTATGATCCTTTTAATGTGTTGTTGGATTCTGTTTGCTAGTATTTTGCTGAGGATTTTTGCATCTATATTCATCAGTGATATTGGTCTGTAATTTTCTTTTTTTGTAGTATCTTTGTCTGGTTTTGGTATCAGGGTGATGGTGGCCTCATAGAATGAGTTTGGGATTGTTCCTTCCTCCACAATTTTTGGGAAGAGTTTGAGAAGGATGGGTGTTAGCTCTTCTCTCAATGTTTGATAGAATTCACCTGTGAAGCCATCTGGTCCTGAACTTTTGTTTTTTGGAAGTTTTTAAATCACAGTTTCAATTTCATTACTTGTGATTGGTCTGTTCATATTTTCTATTTCTTCCTGGTTCAGTCTTGGAAGGTTATACCTTTCTAAGAATTTGTCCATTTCTTCCAGGTTGTCCATTTTTTTGGCATAGAGTTTCTTGTAGTAGTCTTTTAGGAGTCCTTGTATTTCTGTGGTGTCTTTTGTAACTTCTCCTTTTTCATTTTTAATTTTATTGATTTGAATCCTCTCCCTCTTTTTCTTGATGAGTCTGGCTAATGGTTTATCAATTTTGTTTATCTTCTCAAAGAACCAGCTTTTAGTTTTATTGATGTTTACTATTGTTTTCTTTGTTTCTATTTCATTTATTTCTGCTCTGATCTTTATGATTTCTTTCCTTCTGCTAACTTTGGGTTTTGTTTGTTCTTCTTTCTCTAGTTCCTTTAGGTGTAACGTTAGTTTGTTTATTTGAGATTTTTCTTGTTTCTTGATGTAGGCCTGTATAGCTATAAACTTCCCTCTTAGAATTGTTTTTGCTGCATCCCATAGGTTTGGATCGTCGTGCTTTCATTGTCATTTATCTCTAGGTATTCTTTGATTTCCTCTTTGATTTCTTCAGTTATCTCTTGGTTATTTAGTAACGTAGTGTTTAACCTCCATACGTTTGTGTTTTTTACATTTTCCCCCTGTAATTCATTTCCAGTCTCATAGGTTTGTGGTCAGAAAAGATGCTTGATATGATTTCAATTTTCTTAAATTTACTGAGGCTTGATTTGTGACCCAAGATGTGATCTATCCTGGAGAATATTCCATGCACACTTGAAAAGAAAGTGTAATCTGCTGTTTTTGGATGGAATGTCCTATAAATATCAATTAAATCTATCTGGTCTCTTCTGTCATTTAAAGCTTCTATTTCCTTATTTATTTTCATTTTGGATTATCTGTCCATTGGTGTAAGTGAGGTGTTAAAGTCCCCCTCTATTATTGTGTTACTGTCAGTTTCCTCTTTTACAGCTGTTAGCAGTTGCCTTATGTATTGAGGTGCTCCTGTGTTGGGTGCATATATATTTATAATTGTTATATCTTCTTCTTGGATTGATCCCTTGATCATTATGTAGTGTCCTTCTTTGTCTCTTGTAACATTCTTTATTTTAAAGTCTATTTTATCTGATATGAGTATTGCTACTCCAGCTTTCTTTTGATTTCCATTTGCATGGAATATCTTTTTCCATCCCCTCACTTTCAGTGTGTATGTGTCCCTAGGTCTGAAGTGGGTCTCTTGTAGACAGCATATAGATGGGTCTTGTTTTTGTATCCATTCAGCAAGCCTGTGTCTTTTGGTTGGAGCATTTAATCCATTCACGTTTAAGGCATTTATCGATATGTATGTTCCTATGACCATTTTCCTAATTGTTTTGGGTTTGTTTTTGTAGGTCCTTTTCTTCTCTTGTGTTTCCCACTTAGAGAACTTCCTTTAGCATTTGTTGTAGAACTGGTTTGGTGGTGCTGAATTCTCTTAGCTTTTGCTTATCTGTAAAGCTTCTCCATGGAATCTGAATGAGATCCTTGCTGGGTAGAGTAATCTTGGTTGTAGGTGGTTCCCTTTCATCACTTTAAGTATATCATGCCCCTCCCTTCTGGCTTATAGAGTTTCTGCTGAGAAATCAGCTGTTAACCTTATGGAAGTTCCCTTTTATGTTATTTGTCCTTTTTCTCTTGCTGCTTTCAATAATTTTTCTTCATCTTTAATTTTTGCCAATTTGATTATTATGTGTCTCGGCCTGTTTCTCCTTGGGTTTATCCCGTATGGGACTCTCTGCACTTCCTGTACTTGGGTGGCTATTTCCTTTCCCATGTTAGGGAAGTTTTCAACTACAATCTCTTCAAATATTTTTTCAGGTCCTTTCTTTCTCTCTTCTCCTTCTGGGACCCCTATAATGCGAATGTTGTTGCATTTAATGTTGTCCCAGAGGTCTCTTAGCCTGTCTTCATTTCTTTTCATTCTTTTTTCTTTATTCTGTTCTGCAGTAGTGAATTCCACCATTCTGTCTTCCAGGTCACTTATCCGTTCTTCTGCCTCAGTTAGTCTGCTATTGATTCCTTCTAGTGTAGTTTTCATTTCAGTTATTGTATTGTTCATCTCTGTTTGTTTGTTCTTTAATTCTTCTAGGTCTTTGTTAAACGTTTCTTGCATCTTCTTGATCTTAGCTTCCATTCTTTTTCCGAGGTCCTGGATCATCTTCACTATCATTATTCTGAATTCTTTTTCTGGAAGGTTGCCTCTCTCCACTTCATTTAGTTGTTTTTCTGGGGTTTTATCTTGTTCCTTCATCTGGTTCATAGCTCTCTGCCTTTTTCATCTTGTCTATCTGTGAATGTGGTTTTTGTTCCACAGGCTCCAGGATTGTAGTTCTTCTTGCTTCTGCTGTCTGCCCTCTGGTGCATGAGGCTATGTAAGAGGCTTGTGCAAGTTTCCTGATGGGAGGGACTGGTGGTGCATAGAGCTGGCTGTTGCTCTGGTGGGCAGAGCTCAGTAAAACTTTAATCCACTTGTCTGCTGATGGGTGGGGCTAGGTTCCCTCCCTGTTGGTTGTTTGGCCTGAGGCAACCCAACCCTGGAGCCTACCTGGGCTCTTTGTTGGGGCTAATGGTGGACTCTGGGAGGGCTCACGCCAAGGAGCACTTCCCAGAACTTCTGCTGCCAGTGTCCTTGTTCTCACGGTGAGTCACAGCCACCCACCACCTCTGCAGTAGACCCTCCAACACTAGCAGGTAGGTCTGGTTCAGTCTCCCCTAGGATCACTGCTCCTTCCCCTGGGTCCTGATGCACACACTATTTTGTATGTGCCCTCCAAGAGTGGAGTCTGTTTCCTCCAGTCCTGTCAGAGTCCTGCAGTCAAATCCTGCTAGCCTTCAAAGTCTGATTCTCTAGGAATTCCTCTTCCCATTGTCAGACCCCCAGGTTTGGAAGCCTGACGTGGGGCTCAGAACCTTCACTCCAGTGGGTAGACTAATGTGGTATAAGTGTTCTCCAGTTTGTGTGTCACCCACCCAGCAGTTATGGGGTTTGACTTTATTGTGATTGTGCCCCTCCTACCCTCTCATTGTGGCTTCTCCTTTGTCTTCGGACGTGGGGTATCTTTTTTGGTGAGTTCCAGTGTCTTCCTGTTGATGATTGTTCAGCAGTTAGTTGTGATTCTGGTGTTCTCGCAGGAGGGAGTGAAAGCACGTCCTTCTACTCTGCCATCTTGGTTCAGGCTCCCCAGCCATAAATTTTTAAAAAGAGGACATCTTTATGAATCTTATGGATTTCTAGGATATGTTAAGTACAAAAGAGTATCTATAGTATACTCTTTTACCTTTTCTGTAAGAAATGAAATAAGAAAACATCCTGCTTTTATTTTTTAAAATTAATTTTACAAAAATAACAAGAAGGATAAGCCAGATACTAAATAAAATTTGTTGCCTATTAGGGTTGGGGGAAATGGGGTGAGATAGAGGAATAACACTTCTTTGAGTGTACAGTGTTGTATAGTTTTGACTTTTGGAAACATGCTAAAGTTATACATATTTTTAAAAAATCAAGAAAGGTGAGGAAAAGTCATCTTGAATGTAAACAGAAACAAATGAACCCACTGAATTTTAAATGAATAACATAACCAGAGAGAAAGGGGTATTGGTGAAAATAGATCAAATTCAATTTACTTTCGACCAATGCATTTTTTATTAAAAGTATTTATTAATACTCTGATAGGCAGAATTCTAAGATGGCCCCAAGATTCCTTTCTCCTGGGGTATAAACCATATTAAAAACCCCTCCCCTTGAGTATTGTAGAGAATTCTTGAATATGATAAGATAGCATTCCCTCTTTAGGTTATGTTGTAGGAGCAAGATGATGGGAGAGTTACTCTCATCATTACGTTGTGCTGTGCAAGACTTCATCAGAGCAGACAAGGAGAGGGCCATATGGCAGAGAACAGCAGGTCTTTTCTAGGGAGCTGAAAATGTCTCCCAGTTCACAACCAGCAAAAAAGTAAAGATCTCAGACTTAAAACTACATGTAACTGGAACAAAACCAATCAGACATTCATTAAATATCAAAGCAACTTGTTTTCTCATTATTAAAAATAATACATGTTTTTAATAATCAAAAAAACAAAACAAATAAAAACAAACAACAAAACAAAACTACATGGAACTGAATTCAGCCAATGTGAATGAAAGGGGACCTCAACCTCCGGATGGGAACCACAGCGCAGGTGACACCTTGATTTCAACTTTGTGAGACTATAAGCAGAGAACCCAGATGTTCTGTGCCCCAACTTCTAACCTAGAGAACTGTGAGATTAAAAATGGGTGTCATTGACTAAGGGAGAAGAGAAAGATCTACTTTACAGTAAAAGGCTGACCAAAAATATAGAAAGAAGGAAGAAATGATGAAGTTAAAAAATCACCAGTTTGCAAGTATAATAGTAAAAAAGTTATTCAGGCGAGCATCTTCTAAGGCGGAAAGGTTTGATTACAAACAGGATATTTACAACATTTCAAAATATTTCCCTAC
>NW_006790307.1:819152-848635 GCF_000442215.2 Lipotes vexillifer
TACAAATTATGTATTAATTTCAAAAGGAAAGAAAGTAAATATGGTAATGACTCCT
Source organism: Lipotes vexillifer (assembly GCF_000442215.2). Classification (NCBI taxonomy): domain Eukaryota; kingdom Metazoa; phylum Chordata; class Mammalia; order Artiodactyla; family Lipotidae; genus Lipotes; species Lipotes vexillifer. The sequence continues at coordinate 819,208 of NW_006790307.1, forward strand.
TAGCTAAATAATCAAAATATGTGAATAATAAGGAACAATTACCTGAGAAGGATACATCATCATAATGTGGTATTTCAGCCAAAAATGCATAATTTGAATCTAATTATGAGAAAACAGTGGAGAAACACAAATTGGGAAACATTCAATAAAATAATCTCCTGTATTCTTCAGAAATATCAATGTCATAAAAGACAAAGGCTGAAGATTCTTCCAAATTTAAAAAATCTGGAGAGGGCTTCCCTGGTGGCGCAGTGGTTGAGAGTCCGCCTGCCGACGCTGGGGACATGGGTTCGTGCCCTGGTCCGGGAAGATCCCACATGCCACGGAGCGGCTGGGCCCATGAGCCATGGCCGCTGAGCCTGCGCGTCTGGAGCCTGTGCTCCGCAATGGGAGAGGCCACAACAGTGAGAGGCCCGCGTACTGCAAAAAAAAAAAAAAAATCTGGAGAGATGCAACAGCTAAAAAGGCAATATGTCATCCTAGACTGGGAAGAAACCCTACAGTAAAGGACACTATTGGGACAGTATTGCAATGTGGACTGTAGGTTAGATAAAAGTATTGTATCAATGTTGAATTTCCTGAATTTGATAACTGTACTTTGGTTATGTAAGGATGTTCCTGGTCTTAGGAAAGACACTGAAGTTTTAAAGGGTAAAAACGCATGATTAATGCAGCCTACACTCAAATAGTTCTGGTGCGAAAAAATATTTTATACACACACGCATACACACACACACACACACACACACACACACACAGAATAGTAAAGACAAAATGTTAAAATTTAGACAAAAGTTAAAATTTTTAAATCTGGGTAAATGGTTTAGGAGCATTCTTTTTACTATTGTTACAATTTTGCTGTAAGTTAAAAATTGTTTCAAAATAAAAAGTAAAATCAGATTTTTTCAAATTACAAATTCTTTTTATATGTCATTTATATTAGTTACAAAATATTCTACCTTATGAAGATACTGTATTAACTCCTTATTTTGTTTCTAATTTATTCTTTACTTTTAACCATTATACATAATACTGTGATGAGCATCTTTGTTCATAATTCTTTGAATCTCTGAGTATATCTTTGGTATGGATTCCTGAAAGTTGAATTATTGGGACAATGCATTGAAACTTTTAGAAGTTTTGGCTTGTACAAGCATCACCCCAATCTCTGAATTAATCTTCACATGGTGTTCTCCCTTTAAGCATGTCTGTGTCCAGATTTTCCCTTTTTATAAGGACACTAGTCATATTGGATTAGAGGCCCACCCCACTCCAGTATGAATTCATCTTAACTACAGTAGTACACCCTTATCTGTGGGAGATGCAATCCAAGACTGCCAGTGAATGCCTGAAAATGCGCAGAGCACTGAGCCCTGTATATACTATGTTTTTTTCTTATGCATACATACCTAAGATAAAGTTTATAAATTTAGCACAGTAAAAGATTAACAACAATTGCAAACAATAAAATAGAACAATTATAACAATATACTATAATAAATGTTATGTGAATATGCTCTCTCTCTCTCGAAATATACAAATTTAGTGCTTTTTCTATCTTAACTAACCGCTTATGGCACTGTGGCTGTAACTTTTGCAGTTTGAGGAGCGACAGCAAAACACTATGAATTTCTTTTTCCTTCTTCATGATTCGTTCTTACAGTAGAACTTAGCAACCTCAGCACACAATTTTTTTCTTTCCTTATAAAGTCAAGAATTTTCTCCTTTTCACTTAAAAGAAGCACATTACGGCTTCTCTTTGGCATATCCAAATTGCCAGCATCACTTCACTTGTGCTTTGGGGCCATCATTAAGTAAAATAAGCTGCTTGAACACAAGCACTGCGATACCATGACAGTCAGTCTTGTAACCCAGATGGCTACTAAGTGACTACTGGGCAGGATACACTGGACAAAGGGATGATTTATGTCCTGGTCAAGACTGAGTGAGATGGTGTGAGATTTCATCATGCTGCTCAGAACGATGGGCAATTTAAAACTTCTGAATTGTTTATTTCTGAAATTTTCCATTTAATAATTTTGGACCATGGTTTACCGTGGAAAACTGAAACTGTGGGTAAGGGGGGAACTGTTGTGAGTACATTTGAAACAACCCTATTTCCAAAGAGGTTCACATTCTGAGGTATAGGACATCAACATATGAATTTGGTTAATTCATAATTTATATGGATATCAAAACATAATTTAACTTGTAACATTTACTGTATAATAAAGACCTCTAAGAATAAAAATGTCCCCCACCAATTCATACAGCCACCTTTCTAAAATAAAGGTAATTGTAAAAGACAAATACAAGGCAGAGATAAGAAAGTGAAATAACTTTCGCTGAACTCTTGTAATGTGTCAGTAAATATTTAGGCATTTGAAGCATCTATCATATAATCTGATATCAGTTTTATCAGGGAGATAGATAGGCATAAATAACAAAAACCAAGGTTCGGTAATTAAGTTAATTAGAACTGGATCAGTTAGAAACTGGATTCAGACTTGGATATGTCTGACTGCAAAGCCCAGGCACTTTCCTCTACTTTTTCCCTGGCTCTCTGCAAAGCCAAACTATCAATAATAATGACATAATGATAATAATAACAACAATAACACATGGAAGTGTTTCATTAAAGCAATTGTTTCTTCTAGCAGAGAGCAAAACAACAAGCGAATTAAAACAATCAGTGCTATATCTGACAGGGTGATACATTCAAAGCTTCAATTCTCCAATGTTCACAGCAGGATTTTCCTTCCTACAGTTGAACAGAGGCTAATTTCTAAGAGAAAAAGGGGAAAAAGAAACAACAGAACACAATTCAAATATTTATGAATGCCAAAAATTAAAGACCCTTTTTTTCATATTTGATTTTGAAATCTTCAGGCTAATCATAAAGACAATATTATCCTGAGAATTTCATGACAGCAATAGCTAACAGTTATTAAAGTTTCGTAGGTGCCAAGCACTGTGCCAATTGCTTGTCATGTATTAACTCATTTAAACCTCACAGTGATCTCGTAGGTTAGGGATAATATTATCTCCATTTTACAGGTGATAGAGCTGAGGAACAGAGCCCAAATTCAAAGCCTGTTTCTCAGACACTATGCCCAGCTGTTTCTTGCTGAATAGAAAAGTTAAACGATAAATGAGATGCTGTGTGATCAAAATTCTGTTTTGTAGCCAGATCTTTGCTAATGGAGGAATTACAGTGGTTAGAGCATGAGGTTTGGGGTCAGTCAGACCTGAAAGTGAATACTGGTTCACCTTTTATTAAGTACATGACCTTAGGCATGTAGCCTAGCCCTCCCAGGCCTCATTTATCATTTTCAAAATTGGGATAATAATACTTTTCCCACAGGTTATTATGAAAATTAAATGAGATAATATATGCAAAGCACAGTCACTGGAGCATAGGTAATAACTCTCAAATTTACTATTGTTATACATATGCCTTTGAATTACATTCAGATATATTTCCATGTCTTATAAATCTTGTTAACTGATAACTTATCACCCTTTAAAGGGAGTTCATGTACTTCAGGAGAAGGATAGATACCTATTTAAACAAAGAGATTGTTGCTCATCGATTTGCTTGAGATCGAAGCAAGACATTAGTTTCAAAAGCCAAGTATTGCTAAGAAAGAAATAATTTTTAAATTTCTTTTACCTTTATTAGCATACTGAAAATTGGGCCTGAATGTCTAAAATGTAAATTTATTCCCTTGAATAGGGAAAAGACTTCTGAAGTCTTTCTTGGCTGGCTCTCTGTCTAGACTGTAATGAGAACATAACGTAGAGGAAGTAGGAATTATAGTAAGAAGCATTGCACAAGTAGATTAAGGAAGTCAACTAGCAGAGTCCTTGGAGCAGCCCTTTCTCCTTAGGACTGGGAGCCCCAGAAAGCACCTCAAGAAAGCTGGTAGAAGGAGGCACTTTCAGAAACACCCAGAGAGGTTAAGAAGCATCCAGATACGTCGAGGTTTATGGCCAGCTTCTCTGGTTGGGGTATAATGTGGGGAGGTTGTAGGCCTCTGGGAGAAGCCCAGTTTGGGGCTAATTGTTACATCCACGTGGTGTGGGAAGAAGAGCATGGAGGTGGTGGTAAGAGAAGACCACATCAATGAGCCTCAGCAGCGCTCCTGTTTCCCTGGAGCCCAGAGGTGGCAAACGTGTGCAGGAAAGTAAGCAGAAGCTCTAAAGAGGCCAGAAATCAGCAGAGGCCTAGGGTTAGAGTGAAGAGCAAAGACTCCCATTCTAGGAATTGGTAACAGAAAATACAGATTCCAGTAGTGGGTGCTGGCATGTCTCCTTATAAATTGTGATAGTTCTAGCTACACCTCAGTGACCACCGGGCCCAGGAGCAATCCAAATCAGCAACTGCACAGCAGCGACCAGCAAGGGCTTTCCAGCTGTCTTTCCTCACAGCTAAACGTTAGCCTGTAGACCTCCGCTCCCCTTTTCTCTTAATACCAGCTTGGAGAGGAGCAGGAGAAAAGAGCAAAACTCTGAACGACTCAGAATTTTCCTGAGGCATCCAGGCAGAGATTGTAGAGATTAAACCATAGGTCAGACTGATATCACTGGATTGTACCAAAATATAGTGTATTTTCTTCTCCTTCCTGGTGGGTGGATCTCCTGGGTTAGATAAGATGTAGGCAATATGAAGTACAGTTCCTTTGCACATCTTGCCTCATGGAAGAGCCTGTGAGAGACACTTAGAAATCAATGTATAGCATGTATTTACACCAAGGACTGGTTACAACCCCTACTAAAATTAGAATGAAAAGTTGCCTTGAGGGCAGGGCCATGAACCTATGAGAAAAACAGGAGAGGAATTCAGACTGTCATACAGAAATGCAGAGAGAAAGAAAGACCTAGTGTGTAGTTTCTGGCATTCAAAATAGGCTTTTTGGATATGCAACAAGACAGTGAATTTGAAAGTCAGTCTTTTAAAGAAAGCCTTTGGAAACAGCCTACACAAAGCTAATTCCCATGTTGGAAAGGGATGGCATTTAAGATAGTGACAGAAAACAGATGAAAGGATTAGTGTTGTAAGTTGGCTTCTCCAGAAATAGATGCTGAGACAGAGTTTGGGGTGCAAGATGTTCATTAGGGATCAGTACCTGTGAAAAAGGGGGAAGGAAGCAGGATTGGACAGAAGGAGAAATTGATGAGATTGTGATGAGACTCAACAAAGCCTCAGCCAACCCAAAGGGAAACTCTAGAGTGAGAACTGCCCATTAACATTGTTTTGCAGTCTGCTGAATTGGCCAGGTCTTTATACCCTGCCTCACTTAAGGTTGCCCTGGGAAGGGTATGACCTTGGATGAGATGCCTTTCTGTAGCTGAAGCAGATCCTGAAGGAGCTGTAAGTCAGATGCTATCTGCTGACTACTCTCTCAGTTGCCAAGGCAGCAAGTCTTTCCTTGAAGGGGAATCTGAGCAGTGATCCTTATGTCAACCACAATTGGGTTGGAGACAAAGTTCCCAATTCCCCTTTCCTGAAGGACCCTGAAATATATGTTAGTCCCAAAGGGGCATGCTCTGAGTACTAAGAGGGTGGGTGACCCAATAAAGTCCTGAGGTTACAATGAAGAGACTGCTGGGTAGATTTGCAGACAAATAGGGCCAGTAGCCCCTTGGTGAGTGCCGTTTGAGGGAGCATCCCTTTCCAGCCACTGTACATCTAAGACCAGGAGGATTCTGAGACCAGTATAGATTTGAGGACCCCCATCTTACCACCTAAACCACACCTATATTACTCTCCACACCCGGACACCACCTTAGAGTAGAGCAAAAGAAGCAATGAAGCATTTAGTATTTACTGGAGTTAACTGACCAGAAATTGAATTCCCTAAAGAGATTTAAAATGATTGGACCAGACTAAGGTTCCATATTTAGACTAAAACTTGGTTTTTAATTTTCCATTATCTAGCAGGCTGAGGGATCATCAGGGAGAAAACATCAGTTAAGAGGCACTCAAAGAAACCACATCTGCTCTGCACATTTGTGTGTGGTATGAGGAACATTTTGTATTTACTGCATTACCAAAGAAAAACAAGCACCAAAAGTTCATTCCAGACTTGGAGGACAAAAATGAGATTGGAAGAGGGGTCAGGATTATGTTTTCTGAGAAGATACGTTATGCAGTTGCTAGGTTTGGTGGGTGAACAGCGTGATTTTTCATCCTGGCTTACTTCCTGTATGAAGTTCTGAAATATTAGGACCTTACTCATTCTCACTGGCCATAAAAATTATATGTTAAACACAGCCCAAGATTTAGTAACCTGCAAATCACTTCTGACTTCCCACTACTGTGAAAACCTACACCCAGCCAAAAAAAATTGTTGTCGTGGACCTAGTTGCCTACGAACATTACAAATACCAAAATCTTTGGCAGCCAGAGACTAAAGAAAATTAAATCCACATAAATCTCTTCATCAGCAAGTAAAAGCCCAAAACAGTACAACTGAAACTCTGGGATCAAACGATGGCAAGATGTGAGAGGCAAGCCATCTACTGTCAGGAACCCCAGGTATAGCTCAGAACTGACGAACAGAGCTTCAGATGAGAGAAGCCTGGCCATCCATTGGCTGTGCCAGCCCCTTGGGAGGGAAGTCACAGATGAAAATGTCTAACAAAGCCTGGAACAACTGTGGTCCTAATTGTTTAAACTTACTAATCCCTTCAAAATGCTCAAATGCTCAAAATGATCACTTTTATTATGGCCACAAAAGTCTAATTCTGGAAGGAATTTTAGCCCCATTTCTAAATTATTTTTTTTTTGGATAATGGAATAGAACCTTGATGGTTTATTGTGTAACATTATCATATGTACTCAAAGGTATGCCAACATATCTTTCCAACCTCCCTAAAGTATCTGTAAATGAAACCCCTTTCCTTTTTCCATCTCCCCTAGAGCTCCATCATGTTGCAAATAGGACTGATTTTTATAATAATAACAGCAACAACAACTGACATTTACTGAGCATTCACTATATGCCAAGCGTTATACTCAGTGATTACAGTCGTTTTTAAATTTTAATTCCTCCAACTCTTCACAAAATAAGCATTATTTCTTTTATTTTTATTTATTTATTTTTTTTGCGGTACGTGGGCCTCTCACTGTTGTGGCCTCTCCCGTTGCGGAACACAGGCTCCGAACGCGCAGGCTCAGTGGCCAAGGCTCACGGGCCTAGCCACTCTGTGGCATGTGGGATCTTCCCGGACCAGGGCACGAACCCATGTCCCCTGCATCGGCAGGCGGACTCTCAACCACTGCACCACCAGGGAAGCCCATGATAAGCATTATTATTATCTCCATATTACCTTGAAGAATAGGAGGCTCAAAGAGATTAAGTAATTTTTCCAAAGTCTCACATTTAGGATAGAACTGAGTGAAAAGCCAGAAATTATCCCTAAGTAAGGAAAGCTACTAATGATGGTGAAATTGGCATGATTTTGTCTATGAATCCTGTGGTGTTGTCTTAGCTTGTGTAACCCAGACAGCAGAGCCTGAGGCAAGGAGCTTGTAGTAATTCTTTGTGATTAGGGAGTGCATTTCCAGCTGTGAAGGGCAAGGAACGTGAAGCAGAAAAGGAGGAGCCAATATAAGACTACATTATCAAGTTGGTAGCTGTCAAGTGAGACTGATTGTTCAAATCCACAGGCTCATCCTCCAGGAAGTCACATAAACAGCATGTCAAAACAATCCATCTAGAGGGAGAAAGAGAGAAGAATATACTTACTAGCTGTCTCCTTTTGCAAAAGTTTGCCTCATGGGGCACTAACTCCATGCACTTCAGTGTTTTACATATGTGTGCCACAAGCAGAATCCTGTGGCATTCTTTATCTTGGCATTAACACCTCCCTGGGGTTGGAGATGAGAGGCACATGGTGCAGCCTGATGTGAGGCACTGTCAGCAGGAGCCCATATAGAACTGCTGGTATTAAAACAAGAGACAGATAAAGCTGAGAGGATCTGAGACCTCAGAGGTGTCTGAGACATACGTGTCCTTCTCTTCTGAAGGTTAGAAAGAAGCAACTCAGTTCTAGAATGTTACAAGTAGCTGGGATGTCTATTAATGACTAAAACACAGGAAGGTAGTTTGTAACCTCACAAAGACATTGAAGCAAATTCTCATGCTCTAGTCCAGAAAGCAGAGCCTTGAGGCACCTTGGACAAACAGTAGTTACAAAGCACAAAAAGGGTCAAAAGTAGAGAAGAGGAATATAAGAATAGCCACTTAGTCATTAATTCTTCCCAGAAAATTAACCAGTGGGATCCAGAAAGTTCATGGAGGTTCTCAAGAAGTGCACCCTCTTTCCTGGAGTGGGAAGTGCAACTATGGTGTGGTTTCACCTGGGTTGGACCGTCTGGGTTAAGACCATTGAACTACTTAGAATACCATTGCGCAGTGCCCTGACCTCGAGTCTGGTAGATTGTCTTGCTCCTAAGCAATGGCTTCAGAAAACAAAATCCCCTTTGTTTTGAACTCAGCAAGATAATAACAGCCATAAGCCCAGCAGGAGTCTGTGACAGTTAAAATTAGTTTTAGTTAAAATTAAAATTTAGGGCTTCCATGAAAATTAATGGTAGAAAGCCCTTGGTGGATAACTGTCCACAGACCTGAAACCAATCCCCATAGTTCTGGGGGAAAGTGGACACTGATGAGGGAGGTATTTCTGATTGCTAGAGCCTAAGCCACCTGATTATACCCAAGCTACAAGGGCAACTGGGAAAGTATCTGTCATTTTCAACTAATATAGTGGGTGTCAATCTTTGCCTCACAAATTAGAAAAATTACTCAAACATAGGAAGGGAGTTCAGATTCTAGGTAGCCAAAAAGAATGTCAGATGTCCATACGTTTTTGGCCCCATTCCCTTTCCTGTTAACTGATTCTTTTCCCGATTCCAATGTTCTCCTTGTAGCTAGGTCCCTGATATTTCCTGCTAGACTTCCTTGATAGCTAGCAAAGTTAAAAGAGCAAAATCATGCCAGACATAACCCTGCAGGTCTACATAATACTCCCTGCCTGGCCTTCCTTGGTTTGGTTGGTCGAACAGCTGCCCAAGCCCAGAATATATTGCTCTGCATTACAAATATGCAAAACCTGCCACATGGAATCTGAATATTGGAACCACTAGCAGAAACAACCATGTCACACATAGTAATCCAACTCCCAAGTAGAGTTAAGGCTGATTTATTGTGATATAGGAAACCTGGGTTACAGCTCTTGCTCTCACATCAACCAGCTGTGTGACCTTGAGGAAGTGACTTAATTACTTCGATTTCCTAATCTGTTTTTTAAAAAAAAAATTTAAAGAAAACAAAGAAAGAAAAGCCATTGGACTTGCGATAGGGGAAAGAAAACTAACACATGGGAGTACTGATAATGTACAAGGAGTTTTATTTTCAGTCTTTACAATAAGTCTCCTTAGACTACTAGCCCTCCTCCCTTCTCATGTCACCATATATAACCTTCTTATCATTTTAGTGTATATCTTACCACAGTTTTTCTATGCATGTAACCATAGAAAGCATATAATAGTGTTTATATATATGTTTGTGTGTATACTTTGCTACAAAAAATGATGGTATCATTTTGCAAGTATCTTTGTGCAGCTTATTGTTTCATTTAACAGTAGATCTTGGAGATCTAGGTAAATAAGTACATAGAGAGCTATCTCATTCCTGTTAGCTCCTGCATAGTATTTCACAGCATAGAGATAACAAGTTTATTTATCCATTTCCCAACTGGTGGATATTTAGTTTGTTTGCTGGTAGCCCACGTTTCTATTCCCAGCTTCTGTAGATGAGTTCTACAGACTCTTTTAGCTCAAAAATTCTGCGGCATGAAGGAAATGAAATGAGTATGAGTCTGAGGACATAATAATTCACTTCCAAACAACTCATTTATTAGGCAGTGAATTAACACCAAACTGTGAGATATATATATTACCATTAAAATAAAAGAGCGAAAGAACCAAACAAAAGGATCCAAACAGGTCCAAGCAAGGATAATGTCTCTTTGGTAACTAGAGACAAACCAGAGTCTACTTTGTGTTCACTTGACCATGTGACTCAAGGCTTTGCATGGATAATCTTGATTATAGCAGTTTATTCCATGATAGTTGAGGCTTAACATGATACCATGCAATATACTGGATAGTACAGATATTATATTTTTAATCCTAATAATTATCCTTTAGAGAAGATATAATTATCTCCATTTTATTGATGAAACCACTGAGGCATAGAGAGGCTAAATAATTTTGCCCAAGGTCACAAACTAGTGACAGGACCAAGTTTCAAACCCAAATTGCCGGACTCCAAAAGTCTGCCTTCTTTCCACTGTCTATCATCAATTCCTTTTAACCAGAGTTAGTTCAGAAAGACCTGCTCATAAAGAATGGGTCCTCCAAGTGTAAAATAGATAGCTAGTGGGAAGCAGCCACATAGCACAGGGAGATCAGCTCTGTGCTTTGTGTCCACCTAGAGGGGTGGGATAGGGAGGGTGGGAGGGAGATACAAGAGGGAGGAGATATGGGGATATATGTATATGTATAGCTGATTCACTTAGTTATGCAGCAGAAACTAACACACCATTGTAAAGAAATTATCCTCCAATAAAGATGTTAAAAAAAAAAAAAAAAGAGGGGGTTCTCACCTGCTGTAAAGGCTGTCAACACCCTGTCCTGCGCTTACCTCCTCAGCTCATCTCCCACTCCCTTCCCTGCCCTGACCCTGGCCTAGGTTACTTAGAGTTCCCCCAAACACATTGCTATGAACTTCTACACATACTATTTCTACACATACTATTTCTCCTTTCCTGGAACATTCTTCTATTCTTTGTCCAGTCAACTCCTACTTATCTTTCAGCTCAAACATCACTTCCTCCAGGAAGCATTTGCTGTAGCATCCCCACCTCACACTTGCCCAAGATTAGGTTTTAGGGACCTTCTCCTAGGTTCCTAGGTTTCTAGGATCTGTGCTTTGTGTTTACTTTTCTTAGAGCACTTGACATAATGAGTTATAAATATTTGTTACCTGCCTGTCTCCCTATACCACAAAGTGAGCACCTTGAGAACAGAAACCACAGCTTATTCTAACTCTAGCATAGTGTTCAGTACACGGTAGGCATTCAATAAATGTTTGAAGATGAAATCTTAGAGTGATGACAAAAATGCACCTGAAAGTGGACTCTTTAGCTCCATATGTGCTGATTGCCCCAAGACGGTCACCTTAGTCTCCCCAGTGCCACCCTGTTGACCTTCCTAACGCCTCACTTCCTGAGCTTGCAGGATTTTTTTTTTCTGCGTATGATAACATGGGAAGATTTGACAAATGGGGTCGGGAAGCCTGGGGTTATGAAAGCCTGGGAACCTTAGAGACAAAGTAAGTCTCTAAAGACAAAACAGCCCTTCCTTATGTGGAGTTCAGATTTATTTTATCTACAAAAGATGGTACATTCCTCTACTCCACATGAAGAAAGAAGAGGGAGCTGAATTTTATTGGGAAAAAAAAATTAATTGATTGTAGAAAAAAAAAATGAAGATCCCCTGGGAAATGTCAAGGAAAATATATAGTAGTTTTAGTAGTTTAATATATAGTAGTAGTCAGTAGTTTTAAAGAACAAAAATCAAAAAATCCAAACCAGAATGTGTGAAACATAAACAGATTTTGCAGATGATAAATTGCTCCCCTGTACACATTTTTCTCATTTCAGTTACAGATCATGTGATGAAAAGAATTTGTTTAGTCCAACTTTGCCAACAGTTTTTGTTTTGACAGTTCAAGGAATGTATCAACTTTCTCCAATGGCCTTTGAAGCCGGAGATGTAGAAATTTGGTATTCTAGACAATGTTTAAAAAGTATTCATGGAACTGGAACTTACAACTTGTGTTAACTAAACATTAGGAAGAAAAAATAGAAAGTGGAATCAGAAAGGAATTAACGTACACTCCAGAAAGGGTTGACATCTCTGCCTGATTATTCAACTATCATTAAAAATAATAGGTAGTGGGCTTCCCTGGTGGTGCAGTGGTTGAGAATCTGCCTGCCAATTCAGGGGACACAGGTTCGAGCCCTGCTCTGGGAAGATCCCACATGCCGTGGAGCAACTAAGCCCGTGACCCACAGCTACTGAGGCTGCGCGTCTGGAGCCTGTGCTCCGCAACAACAGAGGCCGCGACAGTGAGAGGCCCGTGCACCGCGATGAAGAGTGGCCCCCGCTTGCCACAACTAGAGAAAGCCCTCGCACAGAAACGAAGACCCAACACAGCCAAAAATAAATAAATAAATAAATAAAATAAAAATAATAGGTAGTAATAATTATGGCTACCTTTTACTGAGTGCTGACTATATGCTAGGCACTGTGCTAAATTCTGGCAATGCAGTAGGAAGCAAAACAGATATGTCTTGCCCCTGGGTAAGTAGATATTAAACAGATAATTACACATATATGTATAAATAATTATAAAGGTTAGTAAGAAGAGAGTTTAAAGAAAATAATAGGGGAGACTACTCTATATTAATAATCAGGGGAGACCACTTTGAGGAAATGATATTTTAGTTGGGACATGAAGAAAGAGTCAGCCAGGTCAAGAGCTGAGGGAAAACAACTGTAGACAGAGGCTAAAGAATATGTAAATATCTTGACATTGGGAGGAGCTTGGCCTTTCCAAGGAACTGAAAGAAGGCTGTCTATCAGTTGTTTTCTTGTTGGTTCTGAGATCAAATCCTGCCCCTGCCCCAGGCCCTGGAATGCTGGCATAGCAGGGACCTGACTCTGCAGGTTGTTTAAGGCTGTCTTGTCAGATGGCTCTGCTGAACAGAGTCAACAGAAGAGACTGGTAGGAGATTGGAAGGTGAGCAAAAGGGAGAAACTAGGACATTTCTATCTCTTTTTTCTGGCTCAGGAAACCCTCTCCAGCAATGGTGATGTCTCCTCTGCGGCTTCAGAGTTTTTTGGCTTTGGGGAAAACATGATGATAACCCCTGTCCTTTGTTTTGGGATTAGAATAATTGACTGGAGACACAATCCTTACAGTTTAATTGTACCTCCTTGTGCACAGGAGTATAGTTGTGGTTAAAATCACCTAGTTGCTTCCTTCTAGAAGGTAATAAGTTTATAAGAAACAAAAAGACTAACAAATTGCAGCATTCACACGTTAAAACCCCATCCTTCTATTTTCCCACTAAAAGAGAGAAAAAAATACTGTGACCCTTTCTGGAACAGCTTGCAAAACTATCAAAGTTTTGGTCAGTGCAGCCAAGGTTTTTAACAGTGACTCACATGATCAGAAATCCACGTGGAAACAGCTGTCTGAATTTTTTTTTCTTTTTTGGCTAATGGTAGTGAGTGGAGAAGTCTACCCTTGCATAGGAAAATCGCATGTGACCCAGAGTGAGTTGAGTGTGTTACTTATACATTTATAGTAGTCGTTATCATAAATTGGGCAATGATTCTGTTCTAGCATCTATACTAGATACTTTACATATAATATTAAGTTTTCATGATAGATCAAAATTACCCTCAAGATTGTTAGTATTATTATCTCCATTCTGTAGAAGAGAAACTGAGGTTTGAGAATATTAGGAAACTTAGTTAAGGTGAAAGAGATGGTAATTTTATACAAATTCATATCTGTTTGACTTTAAAATCCACAATACTGTACTACAGTATAGTATCTCCTTTTTGTCAGTAATCTCACAATAGCTCAGTTTCGTGGTGGAATTAAGCATTAAAAAACTGTGGTTTGAATTATAATCAGCTTTAAATACAACCAGTAATTGAGCCAAGACGGCTAATATGTGAATTGGTAGCAATGAGGTAGAAGCAAAAAGGCTGTTAGAGCCTATTGGTCTATGCATTTATTGAGGAAGTGAATAGATCTTCAAAAGCTTTTTGTTGTAATTGTTGTTTTAAATAAAAATTTTCAGATGTGTTGCACTGGCTCCCAGCCAGTCTTGGATACCTTGGATACCCTTTGAGTATTATGATCAATGCCGTCTTTATCACAGAAGGCACATATGAGGATGTTTGGTGCTACCTCCACCGAACTGCAGTGGTTCTCTGGAGTACTGTGCAAAAATCCCTCTAGGAGTGAATCAGCAGAAAAGAGGGCCTTGACATCTATGGAGTACTTTGGAGTACAATGGATGCGTAGGGAAATTTATACTTGCCATTTCTACCTTAGCAAACCATTGCTGGTACTGAAAAAATGCCTTAATGCTTTGAGTTTCCTCCTTCTACAGGACTTCCCAGGCCAGCTCCTCAAACCCTTTCAAAACAAGTCATTATAATATGTGATACTGGATGTATGGTTAAGGAAAAATATATCTTTTTTTTTCCTTTGTGTTCTCGAAATATAAAGCTAGGAAGAAGAAAAGAGGGGAGTTTGATAATGTTTGCTGATAGACCACACACAGGGTGAATGACCTGACACCACACACACTAGACCTGGAATAGCATTTATTCAGAGAAACTTACAGAGGCAGGAAGAGGAGCAGATGTGCAGTTCCTTGTTTGCCAGTTGCTCTCTGGGATAGTACAAAGTGATCACCAGGACTGCAGTCTAAACTTTGGGCTAATAAGCTGCATGCTTAAGGAAGCACCAGCATCAACTCTGATGGAATGAGGGCCTGGGGTCCAAGCCTTGTTGGGCTTCCCCTGTTCTCCCATCTCAGCATTTATGGCTGGGGCAGCACTAGGTCCTCTTTGGAGTGAACAAGAGGTCAGGTACAAGTCTTCCAGTCTCAGATGTCTGTGTGTGGAACCTTGGCCTCCAGTCCTGTGCTTCCACCTCAGTATTCTCTCAGGACATTTGCCAAATGGTCCCACCCTGCAGGAAGACACCTCTCACTCTGGGAGGCCTGCCAGGGGGTAGTCCAGAAAAATTAACCTTTACCTCTTGCTGAAGCATAAACATGAAGCCCTCTGAGGACCAGGTAGAATTGAGAACACCTTGTTAGAATGTTTCGTTGGGTCTTTACCAACACATCAGTTGTCTTAGCCTATAGTACTTGCATTGTCATCCTGTTGGTCAAAAGAAATAGATCAAATCAAAGCATTCGTTTCATGCTTAGAGTCATTCTCTCCGACACTTCTCCTGTCTAAATTCTTAGTCACTTCATTATAAGCAAATATGATTTTTCCAATAGCCTGATCCATCTGTTCCTTTGGCTTCCTTTCCTCTGGTGATTTTGTCCTCCACCTTACCTACCCCAGCCACTCATTCCCATGATCATACTGTAAATCTTGTTATTACCAATAACTGCGGCTCCTTTATTTTCTCAGTTTCACATCCCCATCTCTTATCTTTCCAGTTCACTCCCTTTAAATTTCAACTTTAACCATCCTTTGACCTCATCAGGACTTCTAGTGTTTTAGTCCTGTTACCTTTTTCCTGTCCCTCACCCCACTTTCACATCCCTCCTTTACCATCTTAAAGTCTGTGACAGCCACTATCATCATTTCTTTGCATGTACAGAAATGCCTCTCCCTCATATTAACTTGGAAAAACACAAACCTGATTAAATCTAACTCTCCACCTACTATGTACACTTCCTTTTGATTAGCCCCATTTTAAATTCATAACGACAAACATCAAATGGACCTAATGCTGCCTGGCAATATCACTGTATTTCCCTGGTCCATTTGTCATTCAACTTTCTTAAACAACTATTTGCCATCTTTTCCTCAAACTCTTAACAGACTCCCTCCTCCATCTTTGCCCTCAGATGCCTGCTGCCTTAAGAAAATAGAAGCACTGAGAAGAGTATATTTTCAGACCCTTGCTACACATTTACCCTGTAGCAGCATCTGTACCATATACATTACCTTTCTGCCTCTTCCCAGAGATGAGCTATCCGTGCACCTAGCTAAGGCCAGAACCTCCAGTCCCTTTCACATGTATGCAAAGATATTACTCCAGTAAATTTCTTCTCCTTCTCCTGCAGCATTATATTTTTCTTCCGCTCTGGATTATTCCCATAAGCTGCTAAACATTATATTATTTCTTCCATTGAAAACAAATAAATAAATCTCTTGGTCCCAGTCCCTCCTGCAGCCACTGTCCCATTTCTCTGTTACTTTTAACAGCAAAATTCCTCAAAAAAGGTGTTTATACCTCCTCTCTCTGATTGCTCTCCTCCCCTTGTGTCTTGAATAACCCACTGCAGCCAGGCTGTTGCCCCCATGGTTCCATTGTAACTGCTCCCATCAACTCCACCAATGACTTTTACATGATTAACTTCCATGGTCAGTCTCAGGAGCATTTACCATATTCTTATTCTTCTCTCTAATATATATTCTTCACTTAACTTCCAAGGCACTACATAATCTTGGTTTTCTTCACACTTCACTGGTAACTTCTCATTTTCCTCCACTGATTCCATCTTTTTTTCCCAGACTTCTTAACGTTGGTTATTAACGAGTTCAGTCTTTGGGGCTCTTCTCTTTTCTATCTACATTTACTACCCTGGTGATCTCATCCAGTCTCTGTAAGCTTTGTCATCATGGGTCTGGGCTGACTTACACTCTAAGGCTTGTTTAGTCCCTAAGAAGGAGTCTTGACTGAATTCTCCAGGTGTCTACTCTGCCTCTCCACATAGGTTAATTGGAACTTGAACATCTCCCCGCCAAGTGCAAGATCTGGTAATTGTTGAGTTTATTCTCTAGTAATTTAGGGTTGCCAGATGAAATACAGCAGGTACATGCTGATGCTCAACAATTATTTGTTGTTTATTAAAATTCAATTTTCACTGGGCATCCTATGTTTATATTTGTTAAATCTGGCAGCTCTATCAATATTTGGTTTTTGCCCATCCTTGTGGAATCTTACTCTATATATGCTTAACTTAGAGTTTAATCAAGAGCTCAAGGGACCCCTCTGCAGATTTGTGGAGATCTAGTTCTCTAGGTAATTTTTCATCTACAGTACTCTGTCCTACAAATTCTGCCTTAGCCTCCCCAAATTCCAATCTTTGTCTCTTCAACTCACTAAGAAGACTGTGCTCTATTTGGGCGCCCACACTCTTTACCGCAGTCCAGAAAGTGTGCCCAAGTAAAAAGCCAGCAGAATTGTAGGGCTCATTTCATTTGTTTTCCTTCTCCTAGGGATTCCAGTTCTGGGCTGCCTATTGTCCAATGTCTGTAGACAATTGTTTATTTTGGTAGTGATAGTGCAGTACCATTTACTCCATCATGGACAGAAGCAGAAATCCATGTTTTGTCTTTTCAATTTTCTGGTGGTTTTCTTTCTTTGCTGTCTAGAAGTTTAAGAATTTTATAAAAAGTCAAATTTAGCAAACTTTTTGGTTTTCTTTAATGCTATGAAAGACCTTTTCTAATAAATTACTATTAAAATTTCGTCCATTTTCTTTTAGTAATTGGTTTACTTTTTTACATTTAAATCTTTGATTTCTCTGGATTTATTTTGATGTAAGGAGTGAAAGTAGTATACAGGTTTTTGTTGTTGTTTTCAGCTAACTAGAGTAGAAGGTTAAAGACATTCATAAATTTGTGGACCCAATGAGAGGTGGATTCTATTTCCCCTTTCCTTGAATCTGATCTGTCTTAGTGATGTCCATGGCCAGTAAAAAACAGCAGAGGTGATGCTTGCCAGTTCTGGGCTTAGCATTTGATAGCAGTGATAATTTCCACCTTAGTTTCTTAATGCCCTAAGTTGCCATGTCAGAGGATTGATCACCCTGCTGGAGAAGTTGTATGGCGAGGCCCTGGGGCTATCTGGAGAGAGAGGGGAGCCAAGAAGAGCTCAGTCTTCTAGCTGTTTCTGCCAAAGTACCAGGCATATGAGTGATCCTCTCTTGGACACTCTAGACTAGTTCAGCTGTTAGCTGAATATCACTAAGTGACATAGTCACCACCATGTGGAGCAAAATAATCACCTAGCCACATCCTACCCACATTCCTGACCCCAAAATCACAAGATATAATCAAATAGTGTTGTTGTAGCCACTAGTTTTAGGGTAACTTGTTATGTAACAGTTTTCCAGTTGTCCCAACAAGATTTTTATCTTTTTTTCTATTCATTTGAATTGTCGCTTTTATCAAACATTAAATTTTCTTTTGTAGGCCTATTTATTTCTCAATTTTCTATTATGTGTCAATGATCTTCTCTTTATTATTCCTTTACCAGTTCCAAAGTGGTTCATTATATAGTTTTATGACATATTTACTATCTGGTAAAGCCAATATACTCTCTCATCTCTCTTATTTTTGAGAATGCCTCTGCTAACTTGTGCATTTTCAGATGAGATTTTATATACTTTTGACAGATAACAAAAAGTTTACTATTAGCATTTTGTTTGGGACTAAATTACACTTCAATCTAAATTTAGAAAAAATTAACATGAAATTTAGAGAAAATTTTCATTTATTTATCTTCTTGTATGAACCTCATTGGTTTAAAATTTTTTTTATATATAAGCCCTCTACATCTTCTTGGAAATTTTCATACAAATATCTTATCATTTTTGCTATCATAAATAGAAACTAATATTCTATAATTTTCCAGCTTATGATTGCTTGAATATAGAAAATATTGATTTGTATATTAATTAGAAACTATTCAATGGCTGAGAGTTCCTGTTTCTCATAATTATGCATTTGAAATTTGCAGGTTTTCTATGTATACAATTATATCATCCACATAAAATCATAATTTTGCCTTTCTTTCCAAAAGCGATCTTTTTTGGTTTTATTTCTGTATTGTAAGCTGCATAAGGGCAGGGATTTTTGTCTCTTTTATGTACTGCTATATCTCTAAGTGCCCATAGGCCTGGCACATGGTAGACACTCAATACACATTTTTCAATTAAAATTAATATACTACACTAATTAAGAGCTGGAGTCAAAGTTCCTGGGTTTGAATCCTAGCTCTACTACTTGCTGGTGTTAATCAAAATTTCAGAAATGGAGACATGATTGAAATAGAAGGGTATTTATTTGGGGGTTATTAGAACTGCACCTTGGAAACACAGATTCAATAAGCACTTGAATTGTGTTCTGCTGGCCTACAAAATGGAGGAAGCATATAAAGGCAAAAAGCTGCAGGGCCACAGTTAGTTAGTTACGTAAGTTTTTTGTCAAGAATTATAATTGGAGCTGGCAATAAGTGACAGTGCTTATTAAGCAAGGATTGGTTGAGGTTTGAAATGGTTGCATAGTTACAAGGGGAGACCTTGAGACCATAAAGTTGCAGCTGGCAGGTGTTCTTCTGAATATGCCTGATGGTGTCCTTGGGTCTGGTACAGTTCAAAGAAATTCAGGTTCTCAGTGGTGCAGGGACATGTCTGAGACCAGATCCTCAATGGCTACCCAACTCCATTTTTGTATGCCTTAACTGTGATTACTCCATTATAATTTCAATTTGCCACCATTGGATATGTTACTACATCTCTGAGTTAAATTTCCTTAGCCTCAGTTTCCTTTTTTATCAGTAATTTGGTGTTGCAATAGTATCTACCTCATAAAGTTGTGAAGATTAAATGAATAATACATAAAAACATCTTAATGGAGTACTTGAAACATAGTAGGTTCTTGATATTTTTATCTTTCCCATATTTCTCATGTCTGTTCTTATAGAGTACAATAAAATAATAGTAATTATAGTAAATCACATTTGCACAATTAGGAAAGCTTATAGAGTTTCACCATTAAGCCTAATGTCATTTATTGGTATGACATAGAGATTTTTAAAAATATGTTAAGGAAGATTAGGTATATAAAATCCTGTTATTAAGATTTTGATTTAGAATATAAGATTTGGTTAAATTATTCATTGAGATAATCATGTTATTTCTTCTTTAACCAGTTAATAGAGTTTATATCACTATAGTTTTTTGGGGTTTTTTTTGCAGTATGCGGGCCTCTCACTGTTGTGGCCTCTCCTGTTGCAGAGCACAGGCTCCGGACACGCAGGCTCAGCGGCCATGGCTCACGGGCCCAGCCACTCCGCGGCATGTGGGATCTTCCCGGACCGGGGCACGAACCCGTGTCCCCTGCATCAGCAGGCGGACTCTCAACCACTGCGCCACCAGGGAAGCCCCACTATAGTTTTTAATATTGAAAAATTATGTTCCTTAGGCACTAGGAACCCAAATGGCATTTTCAGGATTAAGGTTTTAAAAAATATGCTTATCACAAAAGCACAATTTTATATGCTTCCTTAAAAAGTAATGATCAGGGGCTTCCCTGGTGGCGCAGTGGTTGAGAGTCTGCCTGCCCATGCAGGGGACACGGGTTCGTGCCCCAGTCCGGGAAGATCCCACATGCCGTGGAGCGGCTGGGCCCATGAGCCATGGCCGCTGAGCCTGTGCGTCTGGAGCCTGTGCTCCGCAACGGGAGACGCCACAACAGTGAGGGGTCCGCGTATAGCAAAAAAAAAAAAAAAAAAAAAAGTAATAATCAGTTGTCACAATAACATGATCTTTGAACTGGCCTAATCTGTGATGTATCGGATATTTCAGAGTTCTGGTTATAATATGAAGAATCTGAAGTTATCACAACACTTATCTGAAAGAGGAACTTTTTAGAGGCAGGACCTTGGACTTTCTGCATTTCCACAGGAACAGAAGTGGCTATAGAGTTTATTTTTTGTCTGATATTTCATATATCTTTCTCCCTTTTTTCCCCCCACAAGAACAAACTGAATTTTTTTTTTTCCAAATAGAAACTAATTCTTCTATTCAAATATGTAAGTTAGACTTGGAGTTCTGGAAGAAACTGTTTCCAGATCAGATTTTTTTTGCATTACCAAAAAATCAGTAATTTCTACTTTTTCTGTGATCTTTTCCGAGTCACATTTATGGGAACCAAATACCATAATAAACTGAATATAACACATAGTCTTAGTTTTGTTCCCCCTGTTTTCTAGTAACTCCTTTTTTTCATTACATTTATCCTGATATTTAATACAAATAACTTTAACATGATCAAAGTCTCATACAACACTTCACTAGTATATCTATTCATATATTTGACCTTTGGTCAAAATCTAATTGATATGAAAATTTAATTGTGAGATTGCTAAGCTCAGGAGCATATAGCAATTTGTCTTTTTTTGAAACCATTTCAGGCTCCTCTGGCCGAAGAAAATCTACAGGGTGCTGTAGAAGACATTCTCAAATCCTTGGTTTGCTTAGTTAGTGGTAGAAAGAAAGTGGCTGATGGTAACTTATAGTAAAACATAACTTTCCACCTTTTGGCTGCTATGTAGTTCAAATTCTGGATTTTGTGTCTCCAAATAGCAACCTTCTTGGTATGTTTGTAAATACCAACCAGTAAAAAAGGAAAAAGGAAAAAAATGGCAGCAAACACATAATATTTAGAAGTGTGGAGGTAAGTATCAAATTAAGCAGCTGAAAGAGTTCATTGTGATTATTTTGAAAATAAAGCAGTTGGAAAAAAGTACAGGGAAGAAGAACACTATGGAGGCCAAACAAAATACATTAACAGAACCATTTAACTTAAGGTCTACTATTTGTGACTTTTCCATCTTGAGACCTTCACGCTAGGACTTCTACCAAGTCATTTCGGTGCTGTTCTAGGTGAACGAGCAGGGAATGAGGAGCATTGAGCACACAGGGATCTAGGGCCTATCCTTGCATCAAGCAGAGCAACAACCTTTTTGTCTAGTTTACCTTTTGGGCTACCATGTAAGATTATATTTGAAGAGAGTCTTATACTACCGTAACAAATTAATGTTTGAAAATTATTAACCCAGAAATGGGGCACTGGAGAACACTTCCAAAGCAAATATACAAGCCCATAAACCATCCAGCTTTTATTGCTGCTTTCTGGAGTGTAGCTTCAGATTGACTGGGGATACCAGTGAGGAGAAAACACTGTCAGCTTCAGACAGTACCCCTAGCAGATAGGCAGTAATAATAACAGGATGTGGAGCTCTGGTGAAGTAATATACTGGCTCTCAGAATTATCATCTAACAGGTTTGGAACTCCAGCTTCAGCAATACAACAGCAATTGCCTCAGGTCCTGGAATGCACATTTTAAAAATGAAGGAAGTATACACAAAAAGAGATCACGCATCCACTATATCTAGGTGAAAAAACTCAAAAATGTAACGGAAGCTATGGGAAAAAAGAATGATCTTGGAAATACTAAATCCAAGGGCACTGGGAAATATTTATATTCAAGGTATAAATAAAAAAATTTTAATATAGTCAAAGGTATAAAAGGCCAATGTATACATGGAAATAAAACCAGGAATGAATTGAAAGAGCACATTTCAAACTTCAGCTAGAGGATTGGAAATTTCCTTAGATAGTCCCAATTTCATGTAGCTTACTCTTTTTAGCAAGGGTGATTTATGAAAAGTGCAATAATATAATTTGATTTTTGTGGAAACTTTTATATAAATAAATTCACAGATTTAGGGGAAAATTGTTTTATCAGGCTAAGGGTTGGGATTTGGGGAAAATGTGGTTCTTTGATTTGTTTCTTTTAGGGGCCATAGCAGCCAGAACCCAGATAAACAGGAAGACATTTTAATAGCCTCCCTATGCTGTAAATGTCGATCCTTTTACTACTAAGGCTTTCATGAGATGGGTAGGCTGACAGTAGCAGTTTGAGCTGGAAAGTAAAGTGAAATAGCAGGCAAAACTGCCAAGAACAAAAAGTCTATGAAAGAGAAGGATTTATATGAAGGTGGTCAAAATGTACAAACTTCCAGTTAGATAAGTAAGGTCTGGGGGTATAATATACAGCATAGTGACTACAGTTAATAATACTGTATTGTATATTTGAAAATAGCGATCAGTTAATTTAATTAATTTATTCATACAACCTTGTTATATACTATATATAAAATAATATGCTAGATTCATGCAATGGTAGAAAAATAAAATTCCTACAGAGATAAGTCTGGTAACATAAATGGCTGAATGAGGCTGGCTATAATACAATAGAGAGTGGCTGAGCCCATGGTAAAATGCAGAGTGCATACCTTACCCAAAGAAATTAAAATTTAAACTTAAAAATATAGGCAGGTCAAATAAAACACATTTGTTAAGCAGGAATTCAAATACTAATGTGACTCCATCCCTATCCATGGAGCTCCCAGACTGTTGGAGGAGATGGACCTGTAAATGACTCTAGTGACATAAGGTTTTGTACTTGAAAGTAGCTTAGCAGTGTTGTGAGAGCACGATTCACCACCTAGTCAAGACGGGCAGAGATCCAAAGTGGGTATTATCCAGTCACTCAATCAAGGATTCTACCTGTTATCTTATAAATTATCCCTTTTAAAAATATACTTCGAGGGGCTTCCCTGGTGGCGCAGTGGTTAAGAGTCCGCCTACCGATGCAGGGGACACGGGTTCGTGCCCCGGTCTGGGAAGATCCCACATGCCACGGAGCGGCTAGGCCCGAGAGCCATGGCCGCTGAGCCTGCGCGTCCGGAGCCTGTGCTCCACAACGGGAGAGGCCACAACAGTGAGAGACCCGCGTACCGCAAAAAACAAACAAACAAAATATATATATACTTCGGGACTTCCCTCATGCACAGTGGTTAAGAATCTGCCTGCCAATGCAGGGGACACAGGTTCAATCCCTGGTCCTGGAAGATCCCACATGCTGCGGAACAACTAAGCCCATGCGCCACAACTACTGAGCCTGCGCTCTAGAGCCCGCGTGCCACAACTACTGAAGCCCGCGCACCTAGGGCCCCTGATCCACAACAAGAGAAGCCACTGCACTGAGAAGTCCACACACCACAGCAAAGAGTAACGCCTGCTCATTGCAACTAGAGAAAAGCCCGCACGCAGCAACGGAGACCCAATGCAGCCATAAATACATAACTAAATAAATAAATTTAGTTAGTTAGTTAGTTTTGTGGTATGCGGGCCTCTCACTGTTGTGGCCTCTCCCATTACGGAGCACAGGCTCCGGACGCGCAGGCTCAGCGGCCATGGCTCACGGGCCCAGCCGCTCCACGGCATGTGGGATCTTCCCGGACCGGGGCACAAACCCGTGTCCCCTGCATGGGCAGGCAGACTCTCAACCACTGCGCCACTAGGGAAGCCCTAAATAAATTTATTTAAAAAATAAATAAATAAAAGTATACTTCAAGTTTTCCCCCAATATTTCTATTGTTATTGGCCACAGCTTACTTTCTTTTATTATATATTCTATTATCATTTTCATATACTGAAAATCTACTAAATTTTTTTCTGTAATAATTTCAATTGAATAAATTTGGGTTTTTCAGCTATACAAATATACATCACACATATGGACAACTTTGCCGACTTCCTTTTCTTTTCCAGTACAAACACTGGAAAATTTGTACCTTCCTTTTCTTTTTTGGTCCATATGCCTTGGCTGGGACCTTCAGAACAATAATGATATATAAGTTTAATTGTGGCCACCCATTGGTTGCTCCAGCTTTAATAGGAATTCTTCAGGTATTTTGCATAAAGTTGGCTTTAAAATATATTAAAATCTAATTTGGAGGGTATGTACTCAAAAGAATTGAAAGCAGAGACTCAAATGGATATTCAGTATTCATCAGTGTTCATAGCAACATTATTCACTGTACCCATAAGGTGGAAACAACCCAAATGTCCATTGATGGATGAATGGATAAACAAAACGTGGAGTATACATACAATGGAATATTATTCAGCCTTAAGAAGGAATGAAATTCTTACACATGCTACAAGGTGTATGAATCTCAAAGGCATTATGCTAAGTGAAATAAGTAAACATAAAAAGACAAATATTGTGTGATTCCACTTATATGAAGTATGTAGAATAGTCAAATTCATAGAAACAGAAAGCAGAATAGGGATTACCAGGGGCTAGGAGGAGGGGGAAGTGAGAAGTTATTGTTTAATGGGTACAGTGTCAGTTTGAGAAGATGAACAAGTTCTGAAAATGGATGGTGGTGATAATTGTGCAACAATGTGAATGTACTTAATGCCATTGAATTGTACACTTAAAAACAGTAAATTTCATTTTGCACATTTTACCACAATAAAAAATGTTTGGAAGTATTTATAGCATTCCTTATATTTTGGAGTAGTTAAAATGATGTGGAGATTAAAGTGGCATCTGTTCCTTAAAGGTTAAAAAAACTCACCTGTGAAACATTTTTTCACATGTCAGTTTTTTCTTGATATCTGAAATTATTTTGGATCTGAAACAGTTGTCAACTTTTTCTGAGGTTATTGGTCTAATTTCTATCTCTTTTTCAAAGAAAATATTGATAACTTTTTATTTTCCTAGTAACTATTTTATCCAGTTTGGGGGCTAGCCAAAGCATTCCCTTATAATTCTTTGAATTGCCTTGGTATATCTTGTTGTTTTCCCATTTTCTCTTAGTAGTTTGTGTATTCATGAATTCTCCGTGTCCCCAGTAAAAAAAAAAAATAGGCTTGATAGTCACACACATACAGACATACATACACACACAAAAAACAGTTGTGCTTTTCAGTTCTAAAGTTTCCATTTTATTCTTTCTTTTATCTTCTGTTTCTATTCCTAGACTTTCTATTTTTAAAAAGATTTGTTTCACTTAGGTTCACAATTGCTTGTTAAAGTATTTTCATGATGGCTGTTTTAAAATCCTGTCAGACAACTCCAAAGTCTGTGTCATTTCCTTGTTGACATTTGTTGATTGTCTTTTCTAATTCAAGCTGAGATTTTCATGATTCTTTGTAGGACAAGTGATTTCATTTCTATCCTGGAGATTACTCTGTTTCCTCTTTAATCTTATTTTGTGCAGGTAGTTGTCCTGTTTATGTTTGCATTTGTTAAATATGGACAATTACCATACACTACACTTTTTGAAATGCTGTTTTGGCATTTCACTTTTTCATACAAAGAGCCTTTCTGAGAAGCCCTGCATACTTTGGCCACCTTCACTGTTTACTTTATAATTTTTTGTTTACTGCTCTTATTTAACTTTTAACATCTCTTCTTTTAAGATCTATAAATATTTTATTATTTATCTTCTCCCACTAAGGGTTGACCCAGGCCATTTTAATCTGTCCCACCTAATCCAGCTATGTTCTCAGCAGCTAATTAGAATATAGGTATTTGGCTTTTTAATACTCCTCAAATCTTTCTGAGATATGAAATCGTGCAGGGGCCTTTAGGTTCCTTCACCCTAAGCTCTCAGAGACAGCCTGGGATTCTAACTTCCCCTCCCAGTCAGTTCTTTCCCGTAGCCCCACCATCCTTCCTCCTCTAGGGTCCCTCAACTGCCTTCCAAAGAGGATATTGGTACCCACACTCAGTTTAGCAACAGCTGTTGCTAGTTAACTTATTCAGATGGCTTCTTCTAGAAGAGTGATGTAATGGCTTCTAAATATTGGACAGAACTTCTACTTTTGAGCATTGTGAAATTATTCAACTGGCAAAGCAAGCAGTAAAATCAGAGTTAAATCACTTTCTCACCTACACCTAGGCTCTAGACTCTAGAGAAGGAAGGCCAGTAGGGCTACTGGAAGAGAGGGCGGGGAGAGAGACTCAGAACTCCAGACTATCCATGGAGTGAGAGCCCAAAGACCCCTGGAAAGCTCCACACCTCAAAAAGATTGGGGGGATATTAAAAAGTTAGTTAAATACATATATTCTAATCAACAACTGAACCCAGCTAGGACTAGGTGGGATGTGAAAATGGCCTGGGACAACGGTAGGCGGGAAAAGAAAAATAGTTAAACAGTCGTAGAACTTGAAAAAAAGATGTTAAAAATTCAGTGATAGGAATAATAAGCAAATGGACAGTCTCCTCGCTTTCCTAATTTTAAAGTGAACAGTGAAGTTAGCCAAATAATGGCTTCTCAGAGAGCCTCTTTGTATTAAAAAATGAAAAAATGTCCAAACAAGATTTTTAATAGTATGGCATGTTATAATTGTTTGCATTTAACACATTAATGCTTTTAACATAAAAATGAATAATATGATTGTGTCCTTTAAGGAAAAATTCTAGATTTTATTGATATGAAAAAAAAATTCATACCCAGGATGTAGTCTTCTCATTTTAAAGTGTATGATGAGCATTCCATTCTTTCAGACCTGACAGTGGAGTCTTTGGATTTGAATGTGTAACCTTAATAGGAAACAGAGGCCTTTTACATGGGAAACTTGTGCCAGAGAGGGCCTCCTCCCATCCAGCTGGTCTGATAAGCAGTGTGTTGAGCAAGGTGAGCCTGCTCTTCCCTGTTATTCAAGCAAGAACTTGTTTTAACTGTGCTCCCCTCATTAGGCAGACCAGTGGCCTGTTGGGGGCTGAGTGCATGAGGAAATAAAACTACTATGTAGGACTTGGCCTACAACCATAAACCTGTTTTCAGGCAGACTGTATGACAGGTGATGGAAGGGCAGTAGGAATGGGTGGAGAGGAAAATATTTTCCTGGGAGGAGGAAATGAGGGCCTAAGTCCCTAATAAGTTGAGAGAATGAAGCCTCTGATCTGTAGACTGATGGGTTGCTCTGCTGGGCCTGTGCCTCAGAGATAGATGTGCAGTTGTGTGCATGCAGTATGTTTATAGGCTAGCACTGCAGCTGTCTGTGTGCCTCTGTCCTTGTGCCTTCAGCTTCTTGCCTCTGTTCCACAGGGCATCTTAATGTCTGGCTGCTGCCCAGCTCAGTTTGCTTGCCAGCCCCCTTCCTGCTCTCCCATCTTGTTTCTGTTAGTGGGCTTGGATATTTGATAAAAGAGCTCTGAGAAAAATCCATTTTTTTATTCATCAACTCCCAAAATTCCTCTGATTGTCTCTGTCCTTCTTATGAAATCTGGTCCCAGAAGACCTGATAACCTGGCTTGCACTGAGGAGGCACAGTCCCAAAGTGTTTGCATTTTAAGAGGCAACAAAGCTTCTTGTCAAACGAAGCAATCTCTAATTGTATAGTTTTAGGCATCAGTAGAAAGACTCTTTGGAGAAGTTTGCAGGGAGAGATCTTATTGGTGTTTAGAATTTTAATTTAATAAATAAATCACCATTTCCTATCTGTAAAACACAGATTACAATAATAGTATCTATACAAAAGAATTTTTGAGGTATAAAGTGAGAAAGTGCATATGTCTAGCCCCGTGCCACATACAAAAGTAAGTGATTGATAAATGTCTGCTGCTACTGCTGCTGCTGCTGTGGCTTCAATTATTCAGCTCTGCCTCTGCACCGGGCAATGGGCCAGGCAATGGGGAGACCACCAAATACAGTAAGAACAGAATCATTCTCCAGACCCCCCAGGAGCTCAACCTAAGGAGAGATCATTTGCATTTGGACAGCTTAGTTCACTCCCCCCAAAAATGTTCTCTTACATATTACCTCACTTAACTCTTATTTTTTGCCAGGTATGTGTAATTTTCTTAGTTTCCAAGAGACCAGGAGATTCCAAATGACTTTCCCAAGGTCCACACCCAACGTGGAACAGATTTTTTTAAGTGAACATGACTCAAAGCTATGTATATCACAGCACAGTACATTCATTACAAATAATCCTTACCACATTACTGAACTCGGGGCCATGGGAGGGGAGGACCAATGAAACCAAGAGAAAACTCAGCAAAATTTTTTACTCAAAGCAGGCAGCTGAGTTATGGTTCAGAAAGTATGACCAATGTAAATGTAACATGATAATAGGAAATCATCAAAAATGCTTCTTAAAACTGAGATTTTATTCATGCTGTTACATTGGAAGAGCCACGTGCCAGTCTCTCTCCTCCTCACTTTGTGTGTGTGTGGTGGAGGTTAGTAGAGGGATACTTAGCATGAGTAGACAGTCAAATAAGCTTCATGTTGCAGTATATCCTTCATAAAAGTGAGGACTTAATTAATTCAAGAGCACACCTGTCATTTTAATTATGATTCTGTCAGTAAATTTTAGTGCCTGTGAGAGGTGCTGAAGTGAAATTACATTTCACCTCTCCTGGCAGAGTAATGAAAGAGGACGAACTCTTCAGTCACTGACTCTATCCCCCTTGCTTCTACGTGGAACCTAGATACCAGAAGCCGGGATCTAATTAAATTGTGTGCTTTGTTCCTACATATTTCATGGCTTTTGCTCCTACTGAGTATGAGATCTCTTTTTCTATTTAATGGTTAACTGGTTATGGCTAACTTATACTGTTATATTTTCATGGCTCATTTTGGCAACCCAAGATTTGATCTTCTCTTAAAGATCACTCTATTGCTCAGTCCCCTTGAGGGTGGAAAGGTGACCATGATGGTGATAGAGGAGGAGACTGCTGAGGGGAAAGAAATTTTCCAGCAAGTGTGGGGTAGAGACATCTGGGTCCTTCAGCACGGCATTTGAGGAGCTCTGAGAGTGTAGCCCTGAGCCCCACTGGACTGGGAAGTGGTGAGTGGGGTATCCACTACAGAACCCCCCCTCCAAACACACATATAGTGTGGGTGGGCATT
>NW_006790307.1:848645-853269 GCF_000442215.2 Lipotes vexillifer
TTCCTGATTGCATGGCTTCAGGCTGTGTCCTGCTGCCCTTCCACAAATTCTGTGAACTGGCTAATATCCTTTAATATGTTCCTTTCTTATTTAAACCAAGCCTAGTCCCTTACCTACAGTCTGTGGATTGCTCTGTAGCAGTTAAAAAGAACTTGATGGGTTATACACACTGACATGGAATCCCCAAACCATTATTATTATGTGATAAAAGCAAAATGCAGTATCACCAAACAAAATGGTACATTTCTTCATGTATGTATACATTTGTAAATGTGTAGAGAACTTCTGAGAGACTACAAACGCAAATAATAGTAGTGGCCACCTCTGGGGAAAGGAGTGGGAGAAATAAGTGTAGACTTGTGTCTTTTACTCTGTACACTTTTTCTTGTATTTTTTACAAAAAGAATGTTTTCAAGTATTTTTTATGTACTCAACACAGCAAAACAAAATGAAAAGCAAATTTGCATCACACACTCAAGTACTGCATCAAGATATTTCCCAATTACTTCCATTTCTTTCAAATGACAAGGTCACCTCATTTAGGCAGTCTCTGCCAATATGAAGTCGATCAACATCTTTACTAGGGCCTTGTGCATATCAGCTTGAAATTGTGTATTGGGAAGAGTCCAATGGACCTATCTGGTAAGAAATATAAGGAATTCTCAGGAAGGGATTATCTGGTGGTATCATGGCTAGTCTCCCACATTAAGAGAGTACATTGACAAAAATCTGTCATTTATGTTTCTTAACATAAATTTCAAAATTTAGAAATTATATATCCCAGAGCACAGTTGGGGTAGAGGCTGTACCACTACCCCAAAACAGTACCGTTGCCCAAAATAATTCTTCAAAACCACTCAACTTAGCCTATTTAATAATCCTTTGATATTTAAAATAAAATGGTGAAGCACTTTTTAGTGGTTAGGCATTGTTTTAGCTTCTTTTAATTCATTAATTCTCTTAATCTTTACTGTAGCTCATAGAGATAGATAATATATCCTGAGACTGTGGATGCTGGGCTGAAGTAAGTAACCTGGCCAAGATGACACATCCAAGAAATGGCACAGGCAGGATTTCAAACCATATCTCATGGCGCTCCAGAGCCCACGGTGTTACATGAAGAGAGATGACACAGATTTTCACCCTCAAAAAAATACACAAAATTCGTTCTGCCAAAAATGGTAACCTGAATCTAATCAAGAGAAAGCAAACCAAACTGAGGGACATCCTTCAAAACAAGTGAAATATACTCTTCAAAAATATCAGTGTCATGAAAGACACAAGCTGGGGAAATGTTCCAAATAAAAGGAGGCTAAAGAGACGTGACAGCTAAACGCAATGTGTTATACTGGCAGGGGAGAATGTTATAAAAATGCTACTGGGACACCTGTCAAAATTAAGCACAGAATGCATTTTAGATGATAGTATTAAATCAACATCAAATTTCCTGAATTTAATCTTAGTCATTATGATTATGAAGGAAAATATCCTTGCTTTTAGGAGAAACATTTCTTTCATTATTCATAAGACTGATCACTTCTAACATACCTACAGATTACTTGTAATTCTTTTATGAATATCCTATTGTTATCTTTGGACAATTTAAAAATGAGGGTATGGTATGACTAGATTGATTCCAATTTGTTTTTATTTATTTTTTTAATGGAATTTATTGCCTGCATATTGATTCGATCATGGAACTAAGGAAAGAATTGGAGCAACCAGGCTGGAGAAAGAAAGAACTAGCATTTGATAATGTCATTTTTAAAAGATTTGGTGGGTTTCTTTAGTATGAACCCCCTGGCCCTTTAATCATTAACTGCTCTCTGTAAGGGCTATGACTACATTTTACCTCATTAAGTGACTATTACACTCTTAGTTTTCAAACATGACATTTGTGCCTAAATTCAAACTGTTAAGTTTATACTAAAAATGCATTATTTTGCTTCTTTTTTTTTTTTTGGCAATACGCGGGCCTCTCACTGTTGTGGCCTCTCCCATTGCGGAGCACAGGCTCTGGACGCGCAGGCTCAGCGGCCATGCCATTAACTTTTGTCATTTGTGTTCCTCTTTAAGAAAAATGATACAAATTTAAAGATATGAAATTCCGGTGGCCCTTCCAATGCCCCTGCCCACACTTAGTGTAACTTATGGCAACAGAGATTCAAATTGGAGCAAGGCAGCAGTCTTTAATGAATTGGAATTAAAAATACCTTCCAAAAACATTACAAAAACAAAGTTACATCCTGCTAGAGACCCTCCCAAGGACTTGGAAGAGGCCCATGCACGTGAGGGCTCCTAAACTACTTTAGCTTAAATAACTCTCAACCACTGCGCCACTAGGGAAGCCCCCCATTAGTTTGCTTTTAATTTAAAGCCTACAGACTTCAACTATATTAAGGGTAAAAGAAAGAAAATCCCATTACAAAATTGTAAATTAAATGGCTGTGGTAAGGCAGGGGAGGTAAGCCAAGTCCTGTAAATATAATCTTCTGTGGCTCACCCTGAGGAATATTTCTCCACGAGGCCAGACCTGGCTAAGACCCCTCCTTGGTAGTCCAGCAGTGCTTCTCTGGCACTTACTTAAAACATTTGATCATCTTGTCAGGGACCATCATGGGTGTCTGTCTACCCCATGAACTATGTGTGTTCCAATGAAAGATACTGAGACATTTCCTTTGATCTCCATTGTCTAACCTAGTGCCTGGCATTCAGATGGAGGTCTATAAATATTTAGTGAATTAATCTAAATTTCGTTTTTAAAAAACATGTCCATGTGCACTTATGTGTGTCTGTGTCTATATCTAAAAGTCGGGGTTTAGGTAGAATTCTAATAAGTGCGTCTAGTTTCATGCCCTACAGTAGGACAAAAAATTCGAACAAAAAAAAGAGCATATGTAGTCTGCTTCTAGAAGAGAACATTCACAGCAGCAATAAGTAAAACCCTAACAGAGATGAGAGAAAGAAAATAGGAAAAGTATGATTCTGGAGATACTTACTGTAATTTATGTCTATAAGGACAATGCTGATTCACCAAAAGGTGATTAGATTGTACTCCATATACTCTGGTTTAGCAGGCAGCAAAATATATAATGTTTTTAAAAGTCAAAAGAAAAATGTTATAGAACATTTAAATTGTGGGAGGTTTTTTTTGGACATGTCATCCCTGTCCAAAGTTTAATAGATGGGCAACAGCTATATGTGCTTTTTATTACTTGTTTTTACTGAACACTCATATGGTTCCTGCTTTTTTTTTCTTTTTAAAAATTTTTAATTGAAATATAGTTAATTTACAATGTTGTGTTAGTTTCAGTTATACATATATATAAATATTCTTTTTTTACCTTCTTTTCCATTATAGGGTATTACAAGATATTGAGTATGGTTCTCTGTGCTACACTGTAGGTCCTTGTTGGTTCTCTATTTTACATATAGTAGTGTATATTTTAATCCCAAATTCCTAATTTATCCCTCCTCCCCTCCCCTTTGGTGACCATAAGTTTGTTTTCTATGTCTATGAGTCTGTTTCTGTTTTGTAAATAAATTCATTGGTATCATTTGTTTAGATTCCACATATAAGTGATATATATGTCTTTGGCTTACTTCACTTAGTATGATAATCTCTAGGTCCATCCACATTGCTGCAAATGGCATTACTTCATTCTTTTTTATGGCTGAGTAATATTCCATTGTGTGTATATTTGTGTGTATGTATGTATGTGTGTGTATATATATGTATACACACACACACACACACACACACACACATACCACATCTTCTTTATCCATTCATCTGTTGATGGACGTTGCTTCCATGTCCTGGTTATTGTAAATAATGCTACAGTGAACACTGGGGTGCATGTGTTTTTTCGAATTATGTTATTCTCTGGATATATGCCCAGGATTGGGATTGCAGGATCATATGGTAGCTCTATTTTCAGTTTTTTAAGGAACCTCCATACTGTGGTTCCTGCTTTTAATTTTAAAGCAGATGAATTAGAACATTTTGTGTTTCTCCCTTCCAGAAAGATCCCACAAAACAATGAATTACTTTTGTGGCCCTCGACCAAGTTTTGTCAGAAATGAAACACGACTTCCCTCAGGCACCTTTGCAACCTCCCTGAGAAGGGATGAAAGAGATGGGCCACCTCCTCCCCCTCCTCCCCCCCACACACCCAGTCTGTAAACACTGCAGCCACCTGCATAGCAGAGGCAGGTCAGAAAAAAAGCTTTCCAGCCTTCAGTCCTCCTACACCGCTAGCTCCCGGCCTCCCAACTTCCCGAAGGATGACATTCTGGGTACAAGCAGGCTTTGTCAGTCTCCACTGGCACAGGAAGTAAACACCTGGGAGTCACTGGGGTAACAGATACAGAAGCACCAACACTTGGCCACAGAGCAGGTCATCCAAACAGCTTCACGGGGTCTCAGTGGGCCTCTGCCAGCGCAGCATACCATGAAGTCCTTGGCCATGCCTAAGTTTTCAGAGCTTGGAAACAGCTGTCGTGGCCACTGAGTTCCTAATTCCTTTGGCCAGAGGTCTTATCCTGAACTCCCTGACTCTGGGGTCCAAGGCTTCCAGCTTTCAAGGATTCCACGCTGCTGCCCCCAGCCCTGCCATTCCTG
>NW_006790307.1:853279-874763 GCF_000442215.2 Lipotes vexillifer
CTCCCGCTCAGCTCTCAGAGCCCCACCAGGGAAATTGGGACGTTGACAGACTCTTTGGGTTCTGCCCAGTTTCTCAGTGCTTGGCTCCTCTCAGAGGAATCCAGCCTCATCCTCCCCAATAAATCCACCCTCTCTCCTTTGCCAGAGGTCTGTGCACTGCAGAGCACTGCAAAAGCCCACTGAATTCGATTTATTTGTGTTTTAAGACAGAACCATAAACTGTTTCACTCATTCACTTAAAAAATTTTAAGGACAAAGTTTGTGAGACTTGTGGGAAGAAAACAAAAACAGAACCTACATTTGGGTCTACATTTTGGCCATTGTTATGAAGAAAAATATGAGGAAGGAAAAAGAAGGTAACAGAAGAAGAGAAAGGGGTCAGGACAGATTAAAAAGACATAAAGAGATTAAAACGGCAAGGCAGAGAAGAGCAGACATTAAATAATTGAAAAAGAAAGGACCATACACCTGCAGACTAGACATGCTGATGGAAAGAGAGTCAGAGAGAGAGAGAGAGAGAAAGCCACAGAAAAACAAAATACTGTCCACAGAAGTAGAGCAGTTCCCTGAGGACAGGTACTGTGTCTGTTTGCTGCTCTTTTCTCCAGAGCCAAGCACAGTACCTGACATAGAGTAGATAGACAATAAACAGTTGTTGACTGAATAAATGAAAAAGTGAGACAAAGAAACACATAGAAGGCAACAGATAGAAGTCTGTGTAGTCATTAAGCACAGGTGGACCTGGGTTCAGATATTGGCTTTGTATCTTCAGATTTTTGTGATTTGGGGTAATGTACTCATTACTTTTAATAGTTTTGCATCTCGATATCTTAATATGTCAAAACAAACTATGTTCCAGATATTTTGCTATTTTTTTCCTATATCCAAACCACCCTTCCATGCTCTGCTTTGTGTCTCTGGGGCTGTGACTCTGCAGACCACATTCTGGCTTTGCCAACTGGCTGAGAAGGAAGAAGGGATTTGTTCCTCCTGCCTGCTTCCTGTTCCTTTTTAAATGACTAATACATTTTCTGTCTCCTGCCTGGATCCTGACTGAAACAGGGTAACACCGACTTCATGGAATTGTGAGACTAGGTGTAGAAAGTGCTTAGAATATGGCCTGGCTGTATTAACAACCCAATAACTGTGAGCTATATAATACATAGAGACACAGCAGCACATTTGGACAGTAATACTGAAGGTGCCACAGATGGGCTTTCATGGAGCAATACCTTACCTTTTTGACCTTTGAAGACTTTGACAGGTGTGCTCTGCCTTTACAGCTCCAGGCACAGATAAAGTAACCAAGTCAGATATCATATGTCATTGAATCTAAGACACCACTGATTGTCAGACACACCATTAATTCTGTGTATCACTAAGAAAATAAAAAGTCACTACCAATTAAGCTATGGTATATTATAGTTTGTGAGGCTCATTTTCACATTAAAATGTGAAAAAAAATGTGTGCCTTAGAATTGATGAAACATGGTGTAGTCAGCCCTCTGTATCTGTGGGTACCGCAACCATGGATTCAGTCAACTGTGGATCCAAGAAAATTTTTTTTAATTCCAGAAAGATCCAAAACGCCAAACTTTAATTTGCCGTGTGCAGGTAACTATTTACATAGCATTTGCATTGTATTACTATAAGTAATTTAGAGATGACTTACAGTATATGAGAGGATGTGCATAGGTTATATGAAAATACTACACCATTTTATACAAAGGACTTGAGAATCCATGGATTTTGGTTTCCATGGAAGGTTTTGGAACCAATCCCCTGTGGATAACAAGGGACAACTGTATTTACATTAAACTATGGTGAACTTCAGGTAACCCTCGAATGGATCTATAGTCATTCTTTATTTCTACCTCTATGCCAACATTAAAAATACACACACGCAGTTAGGAAAGGTGAAGAAGAAGAAACGCATGTCCTGGCCCTGTATGGATCCTTATTCGAGGGTCCCTGAGGAAGCCAACAATTGGAAATTGGCCCCAACAAAATAGATCTTTCCTTTGGTTTAGTCTGCATGTTTGTGTTTTGTTTTGTTTTGGTTTTTAATAGATCTTTATTGGGGTACAATTGCTTCACAATACTGTGTTAGTTTCTGTTGCATAACAAAGCAAATCAGCCATATGCATACACCTGTCCCCATGTACCCAACCTCTTGAGCCTCACTCCCATCCTCCCTCTAGGTCATCACAAAGCACCGAGCTGATCTCCCTGTGCCATGCTGCTGCTTCCCACCAGCCAACTGTTTTACATTTGGTAGTGTATATATGTCCATGCCACTCTCTCACTTTGCCCCAGCTTTGCCCTCCCACCCTATGTCCTCAAGTCCATTTTCTATGTCTACCTCTTTATTCCTGCCCTGCAACTAGGTTCATCAGTACCATTTATTTTTTTTTAGATTCCATATATATGCGTTAGCATGTGGTATTTGTTTTTCTCTTTCTGACTTACTTCACTCTGTATGACAAACTCTAGGTACATCCACCTCACTACAAATAACTCAGTTAAGTTTCTTTTTATTTCTGAGTAATATTCCGTTGTATATATGTGCCACATCTTCTTTATCCATTCATCTGTCAATGGACATTTAGGTTGGTTCCATGTCCTAGCTATTGTAAATAGTGCTGCAGTGAACATTGTGGTACATGTCTCTTTTTGAATTATGGTTTTCTCAGGGTATATGCCCAGTAGTGGGATTGCTGGGTCATATGGTAGTTCAATTTTTAGTTTTTTAAGGAACCTCCATACTGTTTTCCATAGTGGTTGTATCAATTTACATTCCCACCAATAGTGCAGGAGGGTTCCCTTTTCACCACACCCTTTCCAGCACTTATTGTTTCTAGATTTTTTGGTAATGGCCATTCTGACTGGTGTGAGGTGATACCTCATTGTAGTTTTGATTTGCATTTCTCTAATAATTAGTGATGTTGAGCATCTTTTCATGTGCCTCTTGACCATCTGTATGTCTTCCTTAGTGAAATGTCTGTTTAGGTCTTCTGCCCATTTAACTGGATTGTTTGTTTTTTTGATATTGAGCTCCATGAGCTGTTTGTATATTTTGGAGATTAATCCTTTATCTATTGTTTCATTTACAAATATTTTTTCCCATTCTGAGAGTTGTCTTTTTGTCTTGTTTATGGTTTCCTTTGCTGTGCAAAAGCTTTTAACTTTAATTCAGTCGCATTTGTTTATTTTTGTTTTTATTTCCGTTACTCTAGGAGGTGGGTCATAAAGGATCTTGCTGTGGTTTATGTCAAAGAGTGTTTTTCCTATGTTTTCCTCTAAGAGTTTTATAGTGTCTGGTCTTACATTTAAGTCTTTAATCCATTTTAAGCTTATTTTTGTGTATGGTGTTAGGTAGTGTTCTAATTTCATTCTTTTACATGGAGCTGTCCAGTTTTCCCAGCACCACTTATTGAAGAGACTGTCTTTTCTCCATTGTATGTTCTTGCCTCCTTTGTGGTAAATTAGGTGCCCATATGTGCGTGGGTTTATCTCTGGGCATTCTATCTTGCACCATTGATCTATATTTCTGTTTTTGTGCCAGTACCATACTGTCTTGATTACTGTAGCTTTGTGGTATAGTTTGAAGTCAGGGAGCCTGATTCCTCCAGCTCTGTTTTTCTTTCTCAAGATTGCTTTGCCTATTCAAGGTCTTTTGTGTTTCCATACGGATTGTAAAATTTTTTGTTCTAATTCTGTGAAGAATGCCATTGGTAGTTTGATAGGGACTGCATTTAATCTGTAGATTGCTATGGGTAGTATACTCATTTTCACAATATTGATTCTTCCAATCCAAGAACGTGGTATATTTCTCCGTCTGTTTATGTCATCTTTGATTTCTTTCATCAGTGTTTTATAGTTTTCTGAGTACAGGTCTTTCACTTCCTTAGTCAGGTTTATTCCTAGGTGTTTTATTCTTTTTGTTGCAATGGTAAGTGGGAGTGTTTCCTTAATTTCTCTTTCTGATTTTTTGTTTTTGGTGTATAAGAATGCCAGAGATTTCTGTGCATTAATTTTGTATCCTGCAACCTTACCAAATTCATTGATTAGTTCTAGTAGTTTCGTGGTGGCATCTTTAGGATTTTCTGTGTATAGTATCGTGTCATCTGCAGACAGTGACAGTTTT
Organism: Lipotes vexillifer; assembly: GCF_000442215.2. NCBI lineage: Eukaryota > Metazoa > Chordata > Mammalia > Artiodactyla > Lipotidae > Lipotes > Lipotes vexillifer. Next base: position 857,427 of record NW_006790307.1, read on the forward strand.
ACTTCTTTTTTTCCAATTTGTACTCCTTTTATTTCTTTTTCTTCTTTGATTGCTGTGGCTAGGACTTCCAAAATTATGTTGAATAAGAGTGGCAAGAGTGGGCATCCTTGTCTTGTTCCTGATCTTAGAGGAAATGCTTTCAGTTTTTCACTATTGAGTATGACGCTTGCTGTGATTTTGTCATATATGGCCTTCATTATGTTGAGGTAGGTTCCCTCTATGCCCATTTTCTGGAGAGTTTTTATCATAAATTGGTGTTGAATTTTGTCAAAAGCTTTTTCTGCATCTATTGAGATGATCATATGGTTTTTATTGCTTAATTTGTTAATGTGGTGTATCACATTGATTGATTTGCATATACTGAAGAATCCTTGCATCCCTGGGATAAATCCCACTTGATTGTGGTCTGTGATCCTTTTAATGTGCTGTTGGATTCTGTTTGCTAGTACTTTGTTCAGGATTTTTGCATCTATGTTCATCAGTGATGTTGGTCTGTAATTTTCTTTTTTTGTGATATCTTTTTCTGGTTTTGGTATGAGGGTGATGGTGGCTCTGTAGAATGAATGAGTGTTTTTCCCTCTGCAATTTTTTGGAAGAGTTTGAGAAGGATCGGTGTTAGCTCTTCTCTAAACGTTTGATAGAATTTGCCTGTGAAGCCATCTGGTCCTGGGCTTTTCCTTGTTGGAAGATTTTTAATTGTGGTTTCAATTTCATTACTTGTGATAGGTCTATTTATATTTTCTAATTCTTCCTGGTTCAGTCTCGGAAAATTGTACCTTTCCAAGAATTTGTCCATTTTTTCATGGTTGTCCATTTTATTGGCATATAGTTGTTTGTAGTAGTCTCTTAATATCCTTTGTATTTCTACAGTGTCAGTTGTGATTTCTTCTTTTTCATTTCAAATTTTATTGATTTGTGTCCTCTCCCTTTTTTTCTTGATGAGTTTGGCTAAGGGTTTATCCATTTTGTTTACCTTCTCAAAGAACCAGCTTTTAGTTTTCTTGTTCTTTGCTATTGTTTTCTTTGTTTCTATTTCATTTATTTCTGCTCTGCTCTTTATGATTTCTTTCCTTCTACTGACTTTGGTTTTTCTTTGTTCTTCCTCTGGTTGTTTTAAGTGTAGGGTTAGATTGTTTATTTGAGATTTTTCTTGTTTCTTGAGGAGAGATTGTATTGCTATAAATGTCCTTCTTAGAACTGCTTTTGCTGCATCCTATAGGTTTGGGGTCGTTGGGTTTTCATTGTCATTTGTTTCTATGTATTTTTTTATTTCTTCCTTGATTTCTGTAGTGATCTCTTGGTCATTTTGTAGTGCACTGTTTAACCTCCATGTATTTTGGGGTTTTTTTTACAGTTTTTTTCCTGTAATTGATTTCCAGTCTCATAGTGTTGTGGTCAGAAAAGATGCTTGATACGATTTCAACTTTCTTAAATTTTCCGAGGCTTCATTTGTGACCCAAGATGTGATCTATCCTGGAGAATGTTCTGTGTGCAATTGAGAAGAAAGTGTATTCTGCCACTTTTGGGTGGAATGTTCTATAAATATCAATTAGATCTATCTGGTCTGTTGTATCATTTAAAGCTTGTGTTTCCTTATTTGTTTTCTGTTTGGATGATCTGTCCATTGGTGTAAGTGGGGTGTTAAAGTCCCCTACTGTTATTGTGTTAATGTCGATTTCTCCCTTCATGGTTGTTAGCATTTGCCTTATGTATTGAGTTGCTCCTGTGTTGGGTGCATAAACATTTATAATTGTTATATCTTCTTCTTGGATTGATCCTTTGATCATTATGTAGTGTCCCTCCTTATCTCTTGTAACAGTCTTTATTTTAAAGTCTATTTTATCTGATACAAGTATTGCTACCCCAGCTTTCTTTTGATTTCCATTTGCATGGAATCTTTTTCCATCCCTTCACTTTCAGTCTGTATGTGTCCCTAGGTCTGAAGTGGGTCTCTTGTAGACAGCATATATATGGGTCTTGTTTTTGTATCCATTCAACCAGTCTATATCTTTTGGTTGGAGCATTTAATCCATTTACATTTAAGGTAATTATCGATTTGTATGTTCCTATTACCATTTTATTAATTGTTTTGGTGGTTTTGGGGGGGTCTTTTTCTTCTCTTGTGTTTCCCACCTAGAGAAGTTTCTTTAGCATTTGCTGTAAAGCTGGTTTGGTGGTGCTGAATTCTCTTAGCTTTTGCTTATCTGAAAAGCTTTTGACTTCTCCATCGAATCTGAATGAGATCCTTGCTGGGTAGAGTAATCTTGGTTGTAGGTTTTTCTCTTTCATCTCTTTAAGTATATCCTGCCACTCCCTTCAGGCCTGTAGAGTTTCCGCTGAAAAATCAGCTGATAACCTTATGGGGATTCCTTTGTATGTTATTTTTTGTTTCTCCCTTGCTGCTTTTAATATTTTTTTCTTTGAATTTAATTTTTGTTAGAGTGATTAATATGTGCCTTTGTTTTTCCTAGGGTTTGTCCTGTATGGGACTCTGTGCTTCCTGGACTTGGGTGACTATTTCCTTTCCCATGTTAGGGAAGTTTTCCACTATAATCTCTTCAAATATTTTCTCAGACACTTTCTTTTTCTCTTCTTCTTCTGGGACCCCTATAATTCGAATGTTGGTGCATTTAGTGTTGTCCCAGAGGTCTCTGAGGTTGTCTTCAATTCTTTTCATTCTTTTTTCTTTATTCTTTTCATTCTTTTTTCTTTATTCGGCAGTTATTTCCACCATTTTGTCTTCCAGCTCACTTATTCGTTCTTCTGCCTCAGTTATTCTGTTATTGATTCCTTCTAGTGTATTTTTCATTTCAGTTATTGTGTTGTTCATCTCTGGTTTGTTTGTTTAGTTCTTCTAGATCTTTGTTAAACATTTCTTGTATTTTCTCAATCCATGCCTCCATTCTATTTCCGAGATTCTGGATCATCTTTACTATTATTACTCTGAATTCTTTTTCAGGTAGATTGCCTGTTTCCTCTTCATTTATTTGGTCTTGAAGGTTTTTACCTTGCTCCTTCTTCTGTGGTGTGGTTTTTTGCCGTCTCTTTTTTTTTTTTTTTTTTTTTTTTTTTTTATGAGTGGGATTTTGTTTCTGTCTTATTGATTGTTTGGCCTGAGGCTTCCAACACTGGGCTTTGTAGGCTATTGGGTAGAGCTGGGTCTTGGTGCTGAGATGAGGAACTCCATGAGACCTCACTCTGGTGAACATTCCCTGGGGTCTGAGGTTCTCTCTTAATCCAGTGGTTCAGACTCAGAGCTCCCACTGCAGGAGCTTTGGCCTGACTCCAGGCTCATGAACCAAGATCCCACAAGCCCTGGTGTGGCAAAGAAACAAACAGCAACAAAGTAAAAAATAAAATTAGACTAGGAAAATAACAGATATGTTAGGAAGAATATAGAAATAAAAATATAGATGAATCAGCAACTGGCAGGTACATCAGTACCACAAGAGTATAAAAGAGGAGAGGGAAAAGAAATAAAAAATTGGAGGGGGAAAGGCCTTGGCTGTGGAGGGTGGGACCTAAGCAAGGGCGAGGTTTGGGTGGTGGGCAGGGCCAATGCTCAGGACCCCCAGGGCTGGAAAAGGCCCTGGGGGCTATGGGGGGTGGGGCTTAGGCTCAAGGAGCAGAAGGGGTCCAGGCATGCCCCCCCGCCCCCTCCATCTCAGAGGGCAGGGGACCCCAGCAGGCTTCCTGGGCTCCAGTGGGTGGGGCAGATGCCCTCCTCTCCTCTCCTGCTCCTCTGCTCTGGGAGGGCCCCTCCCGCCCACCTCTCCTGATCTCCCTGGCCTCCCTCCTATGCCCTCAGGACCCATGTGGCCTGGAGGGGGCTTTGGAAGGCAGGGGATCAGCCTGGGAGCTCAGCAGGCACCTCATGCCTGAGTGGGCCAGGTGATCGGCCTCCGCTCCTCTCTTGCTCCTCCCAGAGGGCCCCTCCTGCCTGCCTCTTCTGATCTCCCTGGCCTCAGGGGCCCTGATCCTGTCTGGCCTCCATTTCTTCTCCCCCCTCAGTCCCCCCTATGTCCTACCGGTTCACTTTGGGGTTCCTCCCATCTCCTTGGGCGTCAGAGCCCCCCTCCAGCGCCTGACAGGCGCCCTAGTGTGGGGAGATGCTAATTCCGTGTCTTCCCACACCGCCATCTTTAGACTGCCTGTTTTAACCAAGGGCTTACCTATGTCACCCAACAAAGCCTTGCAGTTTTAAGAGCAAAATAACCTAGCACACAAACCACAGACAAATCAGAAGTTTGTTTTCTGTTCAAACTGAGAAGGAATGAGAACCTAAAATGGAAAGTGTCCTTGCTTATTAGCATGACCAATGGTTTGAACTAAAATTATCCTCTGTTCAGAACACTCTGTGGGCTTTTATGCATCATGCTTAAGCTTCAGTCCAAGTATGTTTCTAGAGTATAGTTATAATCAGAAAAACAAGGAATGCAAAAATAACACCTTATGAGTCAATGGATTTCCTGCCACAAATAAGTTCTTACTCTAGCTGGCACTGCACAGCCGTGATCACATTGGGAAACAGGCTGGAATTGACTCCACATCACGCAGATTCAAGACCACCTGTCTCCATATAAAATCATGGACCACAAAAAAGTGATGAATTGATGGAACATAGGGAAGGTGTGAGGAAGCAAAAGAGAGGAATGAATGTGAAACTGATTGGCACTTGATTTGAAGAAGAAAGATGACTAAATGAAAGCTCTTCAGACAGTTTTCATTGACCGGGGTTCATTTTCTTTCATTTTCACACACTGGTCAAACGGGGAACTGCAATTCATGTCTTTCCCTGCCTCCAGCCTCTGACTAGATCTGAAAGTGGAAAATCAGGGTGGAGCCTTAGCCTCTTCTACAGCTCTGTTCACTCTGTGGGCAACCCTTGTTTACAAATCCTTGCTATGCCTCTCTGTCTCAACTTTCAAATTTTTTCCTAGGATGTGTAAAGAAGAAAATTCATCCCCAACATGTATGAATATTAGAAAGAGGAAAGTGTGGGCTGCAAAAGGGGGAGGAAAGGGACCTAGTGGGCCAGTGTGGAAGTGCTTGTTTCATGGAGATAAGCTTCTCTCTCAGAAAGCCTAAACAAATTGCTGGAAGAACACCGAGAAGAGGCACGGAGAGGGAGGTAGATTAATCAGGTGTTGTATGATGTGTCCTGTGTATTGCATGTTTACTATGTAACTAGCATTGTGGTGGACACTGGAGATGCAAAGGCCAATAAGAGAATTCTAGCCTCTAGGAGCTCACAATCTAATCAATGTGTAAACAGTCAACCCAATACTTTCCAAAAATAAAAGCAGAATTGATGAGTCAGGACCCACAAGAATAACAGAGGAGGAAGTTAATTAAGAGGCAGTCAGCCCAGGACCTTTGCACTTGTAATTCTCTCTGGTTGGATGCTCTCTCCTGAGATATCGTCATGGCTTACCCTTTCAGCCATGCTCAGAAAAGGGCCAGCATCAGAAAAAAAGGATAAGATGGGTGAATCTGTAGGGTCTATGGCATCCCTAAGATCTTCTGATCAAAGACCAAATGTACCAAATCTCTTACCATATTAATCAACAACTTCTTTGCTCACAGCACTTACTTTCCCCACGTGTGTGTCAGCTTTCCTCTGTGCTAAATCTCTCATAGGTGATCAGTATTTCTGATCATGTATTCTCATGTAAGGCCCTAACAGAAACTAAGTGAGTCCTCTCCTTGGTGACTCAATAACAGTCATGGTCCCTCTGTGCAGTAAGACTTGGCCCCCGGAGCTCCAGGCTGCAGTTCAGTAGTGAGGCTCTCAGTGGAAATGAAGGACAATGACATGCTGATGTTGGCTGGCATGGCTCACAAGAACCAAAGGTTGAAGTTTTAAGAATTTTGTAAACTAGTTGATGACACATTTTGTAGCTTGAAATCAGCCATGGTGGGAGTATTGAAACCATAGAAATTAGCCAACAGTACACATCAGGTCTTCTTTTCCTTGGTTGTTATGTATTTACTAGGACACCATTGCTAAGGATGATCCTTCTAAATTGCAGGGAACAGCTTTGACCAAATGGTTCCTTTAGCAAAAACAAGACAAAAGGGGACAGAGATCAGTATCCTTCTTGATCCTGAGCAAGGACAAAAGCCCTCACATGCTCCATGCTCAACAACTGCCTGAAGCAGAGGTTGGCAAACTTTGTAAAGGGCCAGATAGTCAATATTTTCAGCCTTGCAGGTCATCTGGTCACTATTGCTACTATTCAACTCTGCCTTTGTAGCACAAAAACAACCAAAGACAATGTGTAAATGTTGGGTATGGCTGTGTTCCAACAGAATTTTATTTATGGATACTGAAATTTGAATTTCATACCATCTTCATGTGTCACAAAATATTATTCTTCTTTTGATCTCTTTTCAATCATTTATAATTGTAAACTCCATTCTTAGCTCACCAGTTATACAAAATCAGGTAGTGGGCTGGATTTGGCCCATGGGCTGTAGTTTGCCTAATTATACAAAGTATAGCCCAGGGGCTATACTTTGCCTTGAAGTATAATACTGTATAATAAAATAGTGTTGAAGAAGGAAAAGATGATCACCAGGTCTCAATGAATAAAAATAACAACTCTCATTATTGAGTAGTGTATGTACCAAGTGCTATCCTAAGAGATTTATATACATTCACTCATTTAATCCTTAAAATGATCCAAAAATAAACACTATTATTGAGGTTTAGGGAAGAAAAATACCATGACCAAAGTCACACAGTGGGAACATGGTAGAGATGGCTGGGGTTTCAACCCATTTTTCCCTAATTGGAAACTTGTACTTTTAGCCTATGCCACCCCTGTTTGAAATCCAGGGTCTTGTGTGCAGGAAATAATCTGGAGTACTTAACCACCAATTCATATATTGACCCTCCTTCAGCCAGTCGCTTGCAGCTACTCCCTCTTTCATTCTTTTCTCCCCATTCACAGGCCCTAGAAGCCATCCAGCAAACTTATCCCAGAAGAACAATAAGATGAGCAAAGTCACTTGCAACTTTATCTTTTTTTATAAGAACTCCATAAAATATGGAAATAGGTTGAGTAGCACTTGCAATATATTTTCAAAAAATAGGGCTAAAAAGAGGCATCTGGGTTGTGTGAGGGTGGAAGCAGAGACCCTGGCTGGACTTCGCCCTTGACTGGGAGGACAAAGCTAGGAGTTTTGCTTCACACCATTTCAAAGAAGGGAAAGAAAACTAATTCTTGAGAGGACAGTGACTCCTGGCGGGAAAAAAATTATTGTATGTGTGTATGCATGTGTATTTATGGAAGTAATATTCATAAATAGGAAGAAAACATAAATTATAAGGTTAAATTATTCCTAGGAGATTAAATGTCATAATTTCTGTAATTATCTTACCACTACGTTAGTAAAAAAGAATTCAGATGAAGCAAATTTAAAATGTTAATTTTTTATTTTTTTATTTAATTTTTTTTGGCTGTGTTGGGTCTTTGTTGCTGCGCCCGGGCTTTCTTTAGTTGCGGTGAGTGGGGCCTACTCTTCATTGCGGTGCGCGGGCTTCTCATTGCGGAGCTTGGGCTCTAGGCACATGGGCTTCAGTAGTTGTGGCTCGTGGGCTCTAGAGCGCGGGCTCAGTAGTTGTGACGCACGGGCTTAGTTGCTCCGCAGCATGTGGGATCTTCCCAGTCCAGGGCTTGAACCCATGTCCCCTGCATTGGCAGGAGGATTCTTAACCACTGCGCCACCAGGGCAAAATGTTAATATTCTTAGATCTAAGTGAAATGTTTCACTATTAACAAAACATTTTTAAATGCCTAAAACAGATAGTATGACTGAATAACAGATTTTTATGTAGAACATAAATAACTGTTTAGCTTGAGTTCTAAGATAAATCAGAGGGATGGTGACCTGGGTATAATTGAGTGGTGTCCTGACAATGATTTTCCAGTTTAGGTCAGCCCTGAGCACAGATGATCCTTCACTTGGCCATTAATTTTACTCAGCTTTGAAATAAGCCCAATCTGTCCTTGCCAATAAAACTCAGAAATCCAGGCACACAGTTAAAGGAAACTTTGGTTCAACCGTGAAGACCAGGCTAAACATTCACTGGTTTATGGAGAAAGCTGATTTGTCTCCTTGAGAAGCGAGCTCTTTAGATAATAAAATGCCGTGCCTGCTTATCCTTGAAAAAGGTCAAGCTACCGGTGATGGAGTCCAGGCTTCAAACAAAGAACCAGATTCAGAATGGTAATGATCAAGAAGACGGATGGTATCTAGTGCTTCTGAGAATTTAGGGAAACAGGTACAAGCATGCACTTTTGGTGGGAGTGTAAATTGGTGCAACCTTCCTAGGGGAAAATTTGGCGAAATGTAGAAAAGCCTTTTTGAAGTCTTTGACTTAGAAGTTCCACCCCTAGAAATTTACCCTAAGCCAATAGTTGGATAAATGTGTTACGATGAACAAACAGGATGTTAACTGCTGGTGACTTTACGGTACTGATAAATTTGAAAGGACACAAATGTAGTCATTTAAGAATTTGGTTAAATAATTTGACATGTCTACGCAATGAAAACCATGAAGCCATTAACTAGAATGATATGGATATATATTTATAGACATGAAAATATAGATGTTCATATGTTGCTAAGTGGGGAAAAAACTATGTGTCCTCTGATTCTATGTGGGGTGTGTGTGTGTGTGTGCGCACAGAGAAAAAATCTGAACAGCACAATTTTTACAGCAGTTATTTCTCAGCCTAATTTTAAGCTTTATATTTTTCTGTACTTTCTGAATTTGCAGGAATGAGCATGTATTATATATTTTAGGAAAAAAATTTACATAAGAAAAAATTCCCTAAGAACTAACTAGTGATATCTGGTTGTCCTCTTCCTTTAGTTTTAACCCTCTAGTTAAAATTAATTCTGATCCTGCTTTTTTCATGACATCTGCTAGTTGGACCTCTACCTCAGGCTTCTCAGAGGTTGAGATGTTCAGGCCATTTCCATTTTTTTAGGCCCTTAGCATATATATATTGCAACCTAGTAAGGGCCCAATATCACATCATGGTGCTGTGGTTTCTCTGTTGCCTGAAGAACCAAAGTTCTAGAAATAGTGATTTGGGAGCTGTGACAAGATGACAGTGTCAGTGATGGGGAACCACAGGGCTAGAGGTGGACCAAGGAGCATTAGACACTTGCCTATGTTCAGAGAAACATACAAAAACAGATATAGACCAAGACCACACCTGCACTAATGTGGCATCAAGCTCCAAACTGAAAGCAGGAGTTATGTCAACTTTTCTACATAACTGAGAGACTAGGCCCTGCCCAGATGCTACATTTGAATGATTGGGCAGGCAAGGCTTCAGCGTTCTCAGCAAGACAGAGATGGATCACTCACAGTGATTTCCTGGGGCAGAACCAGCAGTAACATTCCTTGTTTTGCCAAATTCCCCTGTAAGCTGGACAGGAGCAGACACTGGGAACTCAGAGTACTCAAGCAGTTACCGTGGGCAACTGAGCAAGGGTGACCATCATGGAAGAAGAAACAAATTTAAGATACTCCAAAGCACCTCTGCAAGACATGTGATCTATAGGTGGCATCAGGAATGGGCACAACATGCAGACAAGTCTGGCAAATGGTGCCACAGACAGGGCAGATGCTCTGGAAAACAATTTTGTTTGTTTACTTTTGAACATTCTGTTCAGTGACATCAGTGTCCATGCAAGGCTTCTCCCTTATTTTACTTATAAGTTAATTTATGTAATAAATTATGTTATTAAATAATTGTTACATAAATTAATTTCCATTTATTCCCACCACCACCCTCATGCTCCTTTCACCATAGGCAGTCATTTTAATGTGTTTAGTGTGGATATTTTTATTTGCAGGTGTTTTTGCAGAATGCATAATGTTTTGTGTTCATGGATTTTTTTTTGGCTGCACCATGTGGCTTGCAGGATCTTAATTCCCTGATCAGGGATTGAACCCATGCCCTTAGCAGTGAAAGTGCAGAGTCCTAACCACTGGACCACCAGGGAATTCCCCATGGACTTTTAAATTACATAAATGGTTATGTTAAACATCTCATTCTGTTTTCTACCTCTTCCTCTAAATCACTGAATATTAATCTATTAATATTAGCTATATGTTGCTATATTCCCTATCGCTGTATGTAAATCTATTGCTGTATGAATATATAATCCATTTTTCCTTACTGCCATCTCATACCCAGTCATGTGCCTCCACAACGTTTTACCCATCTGCTTTACCAGGGATAGACAGACACTCACAAATAATATTGCAATTAACACCATTGTATATGTCCTCTTATGGACCTATGTGAGAATATCCCTGGCACATATACCCAGGAGTTATATTGTTGGAACGCTGAATGTATGTATACTTAATTTGACTAAATTCTGCAAGATTGCTTATCAGAATGGCTGCACCAACCTCTACTTGGATTAGCACTGTGTAAAAATTCCTCTGTCCACATCCCCAGGGCAGGAACCATTTATAATAGGTAGGTCTCCATATGGAGCCCTTGCCTTTTAGGTTATGGACTTTTTGTGTCTTGCTCCCAGACTGAATGCCAGAGCACAGCACTTGAGGAACTCTTGGGAGTTGGTACTGAGAATACCCGTTGCTTGGGCGCCCTAGAAGAAAGGTGGATTAATGTGTCTCACTGCTGTTCAGTCATTTACTGAGTGCCTACTAAGTGCAAAGCTCCATGCTAATGAATAAAATCTCATGGGGTCTGTGCCTTTTTTTGGATTTGGGAATTCGTGGGAAAGAATGACATTAATTCAAATTCCGACAAATAAATAACCACAAGCATGCAGTGTTAGGAATGAGAATGTCAGGATGCCGTGGGGAACCTTACCTAAACAAGAATGAAAGTGCCATGACAGAGGGAGTTTTCAATACTGTACCTTAGCTTCCAGAAGAGTACTTGACACTGGTTGGCCCTCATTAAATATTTGCTGAATAAATGACTAAAAGAATAGAAGGTCAAGGTTTGGGTAAGGCCTTCCTAAGAACATAATGTTTGAACCAAGCCTTGGAAGGTGAGCAAGGGTTAGTCAGAGCAAGGTGATGGTGGTGGTGGTAGTGGTGGTAGTACCAGGACCTCTCCCAGGTAGAGAGTTGGGGAAGGGTACATAATGACGGCAACAACTGAACCCATCTGTGGAAATACCCTCACATTCCAGACACATGTGTTCTGGAATGCCCATCCCTCTTCTCAGCAAAGCTGTTGGGACGAAGTTCTGACCTGTGAGCAGGGTCGTAGGCAATAAGAAACCCTGCAGCCACAGGGCAGAAGCCAATGTTTCTATACAATAAATTGGTGAATTTTTTTTGCAACATAGTGAAAAGAGAACAAGTTTGGAATCAAGAAAGACCGGAATTTAAATTTTCCTGCTCTATCTCTTAGCAGCTAAGCAAACGTATACGTTACCTAACCTCCTGTTGTTTCCTCATGAGTAAAAAATAGATATGATGACACCAACTTTGAGAAAATTAAATAAGATATGTTATATCTATAAGATATATAATAATGATATATTATTATAATGATAACGGCTAACTACTGCTGAACACATTTGCTGAGCTCTTTACATTATCTTTTCTGTCTTTGTACAGTTTATTTTCCAAGGAAGATTTCACTCAGATCGAGTAATCTGTTTCCTGAGAGAGTTGAGGAATTCTCTTGGGGTCTCTTGAGAATCTAGTTGAAGGTACAGTGATTAAGTAACTCAGTCCAGATGAAAAGCCAGAAGTTTTCTATCTACTTTTCCCAGGCTCACTTCTCTTTCTCTCTGCCCCCCGCCCCCCAGTTCTTCAAGTTTTTAACCCTATGATCCCTCCGAGCACACAGTTTTTCAAGAAGCATACTAACCAGAGACGAAAAGGATTTATTTTGCAAGAGAGTCTAAATATCTTCGGGCTTTCAGCCAGGCACAGAAAGGACTTCTGGAAGTATGGAAACGTGAAGACTCAGGGGTGGAAAAGAAATCCTCAGACAAAATAAGGAGCAGTTCCTGACCAGATCTGTGGAGGCTTCACCCATGCTCTCAGGAAAAGGGCTATGGCTGAATTCTAACAAAGATTCATAGCATCATTATGCTAAAGGAAAATTGCTGAAAACACACACACACACACACACACACACACGAAATGGGAGGAAAGAAGATGGAGGGGAAAATGTAGATGACTTAGATGAGGTGCAGTTTATATTAATGAGATGCTAGGCAGGACTTGACGGAATTGTATGACAAGTTATGAAAATAAAATCTAAAATAAATCTGAAAGAAAATCTATTTTTCAGGGAAGGTATAAAAACTAAAGAGGTTGTATTTCCTTATTTCCAGCTGGGAATGATTCTTTAGAACAAATTATAAACAAATCCTTTCCATCTCTGATTAGGACACTCCTTTTTCTCCTGAACTGGAGCTCCACAAACAGTGAAAGGTGTTTGTGAGTGAGTGTGTGTGTGTGTGTGTGTGTGTGTGTGTGTGTGAATTACTATCTAGAAAAATGTGTGCTACATGTCATACTGATTTTCTGGTAATTCAACACTAACTCCTGGCAAAGCATTCTGGAAAATTTCAGACTTATGAATGCTTTTCTGGAAGGTCACAATCAAGTGTGTAGAAATCCAACTGTATTTCGAACAATTCTTATATTCTTTTTAAAAATCAGGAAACAGTGCCCCTGCATTACTTTTTCTCCTCTTCAAGTTAAGTGCCTTTCATTAAACTGCTAGTATTTTAAGAATTTGACCTAATCCTCAAAATATCTCAGTAGGAAATGTGACAAGTGTTACCACTACAATTCTCCAGAGATTAAAAAGAATGCACTTAACAGGTCAGTGGTGGAAGTGAATATAAACACCAAATTTCATTACTCATAGTTTAGTGAGAAATCCATGACATATGATCGTTTTCTTGCCTCTAGAAATCAGAAATAAACTGTGCTTCATTTAACTTTAAAACTTAATTTTCCTTTACAAAAATAAAAGGAAGCTATACTATTAGATTCCTTTTTCATATAGCACCAAATCATTCAGTCAATTCAGTAAAGTAAAAAAGATACAATCTCGTTCAGCTGGCATTAAATAAGTAAAAATAACCTAAATTTGGGTTAGTTAGCTGCAGTAAGATAAAAAAATGCTCCCTCCACCTGAATACTCTTGTTCTTTCCCACACTGTCACTTCTCCAATTCCATGCATTTTATTTCTTTTCATTTAAGCTGAAGCTAATGGATATTAATACTATGAACTACTACTAAAAAATAGTAACAGCAAAAATAGTAAAAAAAAAAAAAAAAAAAAAAAAAAGGGAAGAAGACCTGATAAGACATTTTTCCAAAGAAGGCATACAGATGACTAACAGGCACATGAAAAAATGTTCAGTATTGTTAATCATTAGGGAAATGCAAATTAAAACCACAATGAGATATAACCTCACACCTGTCAGAATGGCTGTCATCAAAAAGAACATGTTGGTGAGGATGTGGAGAAAAGTGAACCCTAGTACAGTGTTGATGGGAGTGTAAACTGGTACAACCACTGGGGAAAACAGTATGGAGATTTCTCAAAAAACTAAAAATAGAGCTACCATATGACCCAGCAATTCCACTCCTGGGTATACATCCAAAGAAAATGAAAACACTAATTTGAAAAGATATATGCACCCAATATTCATAGCAGCATTATTTACAATTGTCAAGATATGGAAGCAACCTAAGTATCCATCAACAGATGAATGAATAAAGAAGAAGTTATATATGTGTGTGTGTGTGTGTGTGTGTGTGTGTGTGTGTGTGTGTGTGTGTATATATATATATATATATATACATATATATATAAATATACATATATATAAGAATACTATTCAGCCATAAAAAAGAATGACACTTTGCCATTTGCAACAACATGGATGAACTTAGAGGGTATTATACTGAGTGAAATAAGTCAGGCAGAGAAAGACAAATACTGTATGATATCACTTATATGTGAAATCAAAAAATAAACTAGTAAATATAACAAAAAAGAAACAGACTCAGAGAACAAACTGGTGGTTACCAGTGGAGAGAGGGAAGGGGGGAGGGGCAAGATAGGGGTAGAGGACTAAGAGGTACAAACTACTATGTATAAAATAAGTAAGTTACAAGGGTATACTGTACAGCACAGGAAACATAGCCAATATTTTATAATAACTTTAAATGGAGTATAACCTTTAAAATTGTGAATCACTATGTTGTACACCTGTAACATATAATAATTGTACGTCAACTATACCTCAATTAAAAAGAGAAAAAAGTAGTAACAGGGAACATGAGGATGTGCCCATCTAGGCTCTTTGCCTATAGAAATTGGTATTACTACCATTCCCACTTTACAGATGAGGAAATAGGCTTAGAGAGTGTTAAGTAAGTTGCACAATGTCACAGGCTAGTAAATGTGGAAGAGCAGTGTCCAACCCCAGGGCTGTGCAAAGTTCAGGTCTCTTTGGTAGGCTTAAAAACTGACCATTTGCTAACTCTTTCTTATAATTAAACTGTTCATCAAAGTATGACCCCTCCCACACTTATCTGCACTTCAGTAAGGACTTTATTAGAATGTAAACTCCATCAGGGTAGGGACTTGGTCTATTTTGATCATAACTGTATCCCTGGTGCTTAGTAGCTAGTAGGTGCTCCATAATCAGGGCCCCTCTCAGAAGAGCTCCACACTTGGGGTTAATGCTCTGTGGTCACCATCTTGAAATTCTTGATAATTTTACCTTTGAATTTGTATTTTATGGGTGAAGTCTGATGGGACAATGAAACTTGGGCAGGGCACTTGGAGTCTCGGCTCAGCTCACGTGTAGTCCCACTTTCGGCCACCTCTGCACCTCCTCGCCTCCCTGGGTTCTTGGCTGCCCACTCTCCACTCTCTGTGCCTTGGGTGGGAGCTCGGTTACATGGTGGGGGTGAGGGGGACTGTGACTCAGGCAGGTGTCTGGACGTGGTGTGAAGACTGGATGCGAGTAGCCGTGGTTTCTCCGGGAGGGGCATGGGCAGCAGCCATCCTGCCCTGGACCCGCGACACCACCATGCATTCAGAGGGCGACTGAGGCGGCAAGGCTCTCATTCACACCTGATCCAGGTGCCAAGTGCACGCTGGTATGGAGGTGCACTGTCCCACCCAGGGCCCGACGCATCAGGCACGCTGCTGCGCAGCAAGTCTTAGAGTGGGGCCCTTCCTGCCTGTGAGGATCTGCATTTCCCCAAGAGCATCCCTGTACCTGAGGGAGCACACATTAAGTAGCAAAATGAAATTAAGTAAACATTAAGTATAAAACACCATGACAGATCAAGAGAGAAACCACAAAAGAAAGAAAAGTTTGTTTTAGTACCTTTAATGCCATTGTTTTCCTGCTTTTTGCATGGGGCCACACATTTTCATTTTGCAAAGCGCCCCCACAAATTATGTTGCTAGTCCTGTCAATAATTATGTATTAGGTTAATGATTTGGACTCTTAGAGATGAATGGAATAAAGCACTAAGATCCAGAAACAGTGGCATCTTGGACTAGGAAGTTCTCCTTTGTATATTTTCAAGGGAAATGGATAAGAAATATACATCCAAGAACTTCTTGACAATCTCAGCTAGAAGGGGCCACTCAGAGACATCTAGGTGACGTCTCCCACATGACAACTGTGGCTTCAATGGACGAATTTACTTGTAAACATTTATTATTTACCCAATAAAGTTTTAAAGTCAGTTTGATTGCTTTTTGGAATGGGTGTGCTATTTTCTAGTTTGGATCCATTTCCCATGACACCCACTGTCTCACATTTGACTGCTTTCACATATTCTCTCACACTCTTGCATGTGAAGCCTGGGCCCTGAAACGTTTGTGTGTTTTATTCCTATTTCCAATATCACATGTAGAAAGAGCTGCCATGTTCCCTTTTAGGGCTGAAATTCTATGAATATGTTACCAAAGAGAGTTTATAAATACCATGATGTCTCTGAGAGGAGTAATTATTATGGGGTGTGATATTTTTATATTTCTATAAATATAAAAATACTGGACTATGCACTTTTTTTTTCTAGGACACAGTTTAGCCATGGTAGTCTAACTGCTAAAACAAATCAGCCTCAACAATCAATGACTTAATCAATGACTTAACACAGTAGTGTGTTTAGTTTGGGGTTTTTTTGCACTCATGTCATAGTCCAATCAGGCATGATTTACCCCACACAGTCATTCAGGATCCCAGGTTCTTCCACCTTGTGATTTCTTTATCCTCTAAGTCCTCAGAATCTTCCACTAGCTCATTAGCATTTGGCTGGCAGGTGGGGAAAATAACACCCCTGAAGGAATGTGAGAGAAGTGTTTAGGGGTCAGGCCTGGAAGGGCCAGGTGTTTGCGTCCATGAGTGTGAGCGAGTATGTGACAGTAGTCAAATGTGAGGCAGTGGGTGTCGTGGGAAATGGGTCCAAACTAGAAAATGGCACATCCATACCAAAAAATTTAAAAACCTTACTGGCTAAGTGATAACTGTCTACAAGTAAATTTGTCCATTGAAGCCATAGTTCTCTTGTGGGAGATATCACCTAGATGTCCCTAAGTGGCCCTTTCTAGCTCTAACTGTCAAGAAATTTGGGGGTGTATAATATTTTCTTACCATTTCCACCTACATTCTACTGGTCTAGCCTCAAAGTCACATGGTGCTACTTAACTGCAGGGCAAGTTGGCAGCTCACATGAACTTTACCTTCTAGTGAAGTCCTTTCTGAAATTCAGATAGGCAATGGTCAGTGAATGGTCTTTTTTTTTTTTTTGCACTCCGCGAGCCTGTCACTGTTGTGGCCTCTCCCGTTGCAGAGCACAGGCTCCGGACGCGCAGGCTCAGCGGCCGTGGCTCACGGGCCCAGCCGCTCCGCGGCATGTGGGATCTTCCCGGACCGGGGCACGAACCCGCGTCCCCTGCATCAGCAGGTGGGCTCTCAACCACTGCACCACCAGGGAAGCCCGTGAATGGTCTATTTTTGAGCCTGTCACCTACATTTGAAATTTGCTCTACCCTAAGTTTAAATCCTGCTCTGCAACTTTACTAGCTGTATGACCTTAGGCAACTTATTTAGCCTTCTCTCAGCCTATTTCCATCTATCTGTGTGCCTAGAAAAAAAAAAGAAACAGGGTTTGCTGCTGCACTGGGCTCACCTTTGTTATTACAGCAAAGATCATGTGGCATTTTCTTTGTATATGTGATGACTGGCACCTAGGAAGTATTCAGTAAATATTTCCCTTTTTTTTTTTTTTTTTTTTTTTTTTTTTTTTTTTTTTTTTT
>NW_006790307.1:875018-900747 GCF_000442215.2 Lipotes vexillifer
TTCCTGCAGCAAAAGAAAAGTTCTGATCTGGGTAGATTTAAAATGAGAGGGTGTATTATGTATAAAATGAGCTACAAAGATATATTGTACAAATGGGGAATATAGCTGATATTTTATAATAACTACAAATGCAGTATAACCTTTAAAAATTGTGAACCACTATATTGTATGCCTGTAACTTATATAATATTGTACATCAGCTGTACTGCAATAAGAAAAAATAAAATGAGAGGTGGTGTTATTTGGAGAAAATGAGAATTCAGGGAGTTGACTGGAACTGTTGATTTGTGTTTGTCCTCTGATCCAATGACTAAGTGGAAGATGTGTGTACCAAGTCAATCTTCTCTACCCCATTTATTTTTCCTCTTTTAGTGAATTGCTTTTCTCCCTATTAGATTCCTTTCTGCTTATGTTTGTCCATTTTCCAAAGGATATACCAAAGGTTTTCCAAATTCTGATCTTGCCCTTTCTGTGGTGTCATCAATTGCCTTAAGAACACTTCCACTCTGCAAGACATTAATGGCTCAGCAGAGCGTAATAAACTTCAGCTTGGCTTTAGGACAAATGTCAAACAGATATACACTTCAATGACACATCTTTCATAAAATAATCAGTCCCCTAAACAGGGAGAATACAAATGCAGTACCCTTTATCGTAGTAGCAGATATTTATCTTGATCTACACAGTGTGTGCCAGAATTATTCCCTTTGCATTTTCTCATTTCCTTTAAATCAGTTTCATTTTTTCCTCTGAGTGCTCATCCTACCTGTCTGGTGCAAAGTTTCATTAGACATTATTGAAGCCTGAAACTGCTTCCTAGATAAGACAAGAAAGCAGGAGAATTCTTAGGACCCAGAACTGAGAGAAGGTCTTCTAATCTCTAGTATATCCCAGTTCCTCCTGAGTTCCTCATTGCTCAAACCAAAGTCCAGATGCTGTCAGCTTCCCTGTCATGCATAGGGCATCTTTGCCTGTGCTCAATGCCTCAGTAGTCCAGCCTCCCAAAGACGCTGCGTGGCCAACCTATGAGGAGACCTTGTCTGTGTAGAGGTGTTCAGGGAGTCGAGGTTGGGAGTTGCTGGTGTTAAGGAATACCATCAGTGACTATTAGTAAGGTTAGGTGTCACTGCTTTGATTAGTGCTAAGGCACCATCAGTTTTACCCAGATTGCTTTTGCAATGTCAACATGGTAACTCTACAGGCAGACATCAGCTAAATTAATCTTGCCAAGGAGTACTTTAGGGAGACAAATTTCATAGCTCCTAAGAATCTAAGTTCACACCATGGTGAGAAGAAGTCTGAGTATAACCTGTATGATGTTAAAGCAGGAAAACCAATGCCGACTGGGATGGGGTAAGCTCAAGCCCAGCATGAACAAGGAGCCTAAAGAACCTTTTACCCAACACCCAAACTTGGATTCCTCCAGTTCAATACTCCCACTTGCTTTTCTGCTCCCTTTCATTGATCTGTCATAAGAATTATGATTATGTAGTTATATTACATTATTGTTTCCTAATCTAATTATAGTTGTCAGCTCTAAACATGAAAGTAGCAGGAACAGACTTCAGAAACTCATATATTACTTTATTTACCCACAAAATAAATGGGACCAATTCATAAAGAGTCAAACTTGCTTTTCACAAGGATGTTGGATTTCAACCATTACCAAATGTTGTGTAGAAGTCTCACTAAGAAATTAGATTTCACACCCTGGGTCACTTGGTAATAGTAATAATAACAACAATACCTTATATGTGTAGCAAAGCCACTGTACACCAGCCAGTTTGGTCATCATCACAACTCAGTGATGATCTCAGTAATAGAGGTAAAATAGCTTATTATTAATCCCATTTTGCTGAAGGGAACACAGAAATTATGTGATTTGCCCACTGTCATCTATTTATTAAGCGACAGAAATGGGACCATAACATAGGTCATTGCCTAAAAGCCTTCAGTCTTTTCTATTCTGTGTTTATATGCATTTGACGCTATTAAATTACATTGTTTTTATTTTCCCATTAGCTCAAGGGCAACATCTTAGTAGAACATCTGGATTTAATATTCTTTCCACAAACTCTTTGGAGTCTGTTCATTTGAATAAAGGGTTTATGTCAACAGTTAACCCTTCAGACTGCCTTTCAGGAAAGCAAAGGCAAGACAGTATGGATCTGGAACTGACATTTATTAGTAGCCAGGGAATAGAAATTACTTTGTATTTCTGGGAATGAGTCAACTGCAGTCAAGATAGACCACTGAAGCAACATTTATCTGTCTTTAAGTACCAGCCATTTCCAGAATCCAGAAAGGAAGAGTCAGTCACTGAGATTGTACGTTTATGTCATAACCTTGATCAGGCATCAACAGAATGGAGAAGGTTTAGGAAGTCCCAGATTCTAACATGTTTTCAGGGCCTGGCAGAGACCTGGAGACTGAGCATAGTAGGAAGACCAAGGGAATATCAGTCTTCTAATTGAGAGAGCGGGTGGAGGGCAATGCAAGGATTCATAGGTAGGTCTATAAACAGGCCTTGTTTAAGGGAATAGGACAGCAAGATGGGTGGTACAACAGGAAAATGGCTTAAGCCAAGATCTCTGTCTTGAGCCCCTTATATTCCATTAGGGAAGATATGACACAGCTAGCAGGTGTTACAGCCAGGACTGCAACATAAGCAATCTAGCTTTAGAGTTCTCAGGCACTTAACGGCCCATGGCATAATTGGTAAGGGCATTAAGAGAAGTGTTAATTGAGTTATTACACAGGAACAGAAAAGAGGGAGAGAGGCAGGCAGACGCCATTCTGCCTGGAGGGAACAAGGAAGGCTTCATAGAGCATGCATTTGAACTGGGCTTGGATACCAGGGAAAATTTTGATAGATGGAGAAGAGAATGTGAATGATGGAAAAACCCCACCTAAAATAGTTTAGGCAAAACAAAAATGTTTTTGGCTTACATATTTGAAAAATCTAGGGATAATTCTGGCTTTGAGCTCAGCTTGATCACGGCTCTTTAATAGCATTGTAGGGGAGGAAAAGAAAACTTTTTCCTCTACCCTCCTATGTTCTCCAGCTGGAGCCCTGCAAATTTCACTGACGAAAGATTAACAAGAGAAAAACAGAGTTTATTAATATGTGCAGTGTGCGTATACGTCGTGAAAAAGACTCAGTGATGAGTAACTCAAAGGGGTGATTAGAACTTGGGGCTTACATAGCATCTTAACAAAGAACAATACATTTGTAGAGAAGTGACAAGACAATGGAAAGGTTTTAGGCTTCCAAGGGCAGCAAACTCTGGGAAGGTAAATATAGGAAAACTAATGGAGGAAGGTTTGTTTGTGTAGGTCCATCTTGGAGCCAACTTTCCATCTCTTCATGGCCATAAAACTTCCCCAGAAGAGGAGATTTACGGCAGTCTTCATTTCTCAGAATTTTCTGCTTTTCGTCAGATAAGGGAAGCTCCAGGAAGGCTTCTTTTGGCATCTGTTGATTCTCATTTTCCTCCAGCTCAAAATAATCCTTATGCCAAAATGGCATATTTGGGGGTGGCATAGTTTTTCCCCCACAGCATTTCCAGGACCTGGTTTCTCACTCTGTCTTAGCTTTGCTTTTGGCCATGTTGGCCTCACCCTCAGGCAGACCCCCTTCTCCTCGTAGCAAGATGGCTGTAGCAGACCAATGGCTGGGCAGACCGTCTCCAGGACTGCATTCTTAACCACTACACCAGACTTCCTCTTGTGTAAAGGAGCCTAGACTTTATCCACAGGAGAGAGAGTTTGGTGTGGAAATAATAAATAAATAAGTAAATAATAACTTATATATTATTATAATAAATTATATATAAAATAAATAAATAATCGATATGTTTCTGCACCCCAATATTAGAGTATATGTATTCAATAGTCTGAATTTACCTTCATACTTGCTCTAGCCTCAAGCTACTTTGGCCTTACATGGGTATGGGGTTGGGTGGGGACTGAACCTATTTGACCAGGCATCAACTGACAAATGGTTTCCCAACTCAAAATGGTTCCAGAATTCCACCACCCCCTGCAAGAGGAAACACATTCAGAGCCATTCAGTGGGAAAACCAAAGGACCTGTCAGTGAATTCTGGAGGTCCTCTAGTAGCAAGGCAGACCAAGTAATCAAGACTTATGATAAATTTGCAGGCAAAACAATAGAACCAATTGCTTGAGAATTGAATTTGATGAGTTGAAGTTAGGCTTTGAGAATTTACATTTGTTGAGTTAAAACAAAAACAACAACAACAACAACCAAAGAAACCCTGTGCATGGCAGGATTCTGTAACTAGTTTCTCTTTGCTCATTTCATACACACTGATTATCTAATAAAGCCAGATTAGCCCACCCTAAAGATTTTTTAATGGCCCGAATTGTTTTTATCCAGTTGTTTGGTATTTTTTGTTTCATCTACAGAGAGGAGCACCAATCTACCAAAATTTTCTCATTCCACAAACAGGGAGCCACTTAAATGCACAAGGGCTCTGCCAAGTGCCAAACACAGTTTCTGATCTCCAGTGGGCAAAGCAAGGAGGAAGGAATGATAGGTCACTATGGAATCACAGCTGAGAGTAAGTACAGTGGTACAGTATAATATACTGTATATATATATATGTATATATACAGTATATATACAATATACAGTAAGTAAGTACAGTATAATATAAAGGGGATAAGACTACGCCACCCCAAATATGCCACTTTGGCATAAGGATTATTTTGAGCTGAAGGCAACTGAGAAACAGACACAGAACAAAGCTCTCTAGCTTCCATCCTATTTGCCTAAAAGCAGGACATAAATTTCCCTTCATGAAGATGTCCTCCCTGCCCAACACTCTTGTACCAGGTGGGGTAGAGTGATTCTTAGTCACTGGAGACAACTCTAGACCCTTAGCCCAGAGATGGCACTGAGAGGAATCTGCCTTACAAACCTTACAAAAATGAACAACCCTTATCTTTCATTAGCTTTCTCATATATTTACCTTCCCATAATTTACTACTCCTGGAAGCTCAGATCCTTTTCCTTTCGTCATGTCTCCACATTTATCACTCTTTGTTAAAATGGTACATAAGCCTCCAGGTCTATCTGCCTCTTTGGAGTTTTCGCTTCATTTCTGTGAGACCTCCCCTACTGACATGAAATAAACCTTCTTCTCCTGATAATCTGTCTTTTGTCAGTTTATTTTTCAGGGCCTCAGCCACCAAACCTAAGAGGGTAGAGGAAAAGTTTTTGGTTTTCTCCCCAACCAATATCACATATTCAAAAAGTTTTGTTTATATCCTGAAAAGGTATATGCTCAATTAATGTTGGTGGTTTCTTTATGCTCACGAAATATAAAACATTGGAAGTCACAAATATTATCCTTGATTCATTTCTGGCTAATGCTACTCTTTCCTAAAAGTGGCCTCTAAGTTAGCTTCAGCAACTAACTAACTAAAGCAAATTATCATGATCTCTTTCCTAACCTTTTTTCATATTTAACTTTTATTGGGAGCTTAGTGTGTGCTGAGCCACCAATGTAAACTAAGCACTTTCACTATCCCTATTTATTTATCCCAGATGAGGAAGACAAGATTCAGAGATGTGAAATAACTTCCTGTAGGTTACATGGCCTGCATGACTAATTATTTTGTTATACTTCCTCCCTAGTGATGGAATAAAGATGGAAAGTAGAAGAAAACATAAGAAAGGAAAAGAATCTATAGAAATGCTCTCATGTTGAACAATGCCTTGCATTTGGTCGGTACTTAAATATTTGCTGGTTGAATGATTGACATGAAATTAAAAAATAAAATAAAAATAAAATTATATGAACAGGCAATGAGGCCAGTCTTCTGGCCACAGCTCTTTAGCTATATCAATATTATCTGAAACAACCAACTGGTCATCCCACCCTGAACTTTGTAAATATTGATTTCCCATCCATTTACCTTTAAGGCATCTTCTATCAGGTAATCACATGAAATTGCTCTGTGTGTCACATTATGTTTACATCTTTCTCTTCCTCCTCACCCCGTATAATCTAGGTGATAGACCAGCTGGCTGAGTAGGTTAAAATCCTTTTCTGCTCCACTCTTAATGCAGCTCTGTGGTTTTGTTCTATAAGCAAGATTGGATAGAGTGTTTGTGAAAAAGCAGTGAAACCTCTTGGAACAAAATGTGATCGCTTTTGCAATCATTCTGCCCCAAAGCACATTTATAAGCCAGTAAGTTCCAGGTTGTTCCTTTCAAATTTTTGTTTCCATCAGCCAAGCACAGAGCTCTGGAAGATTAGATTATTTTAAAACAATTTGAATGTCATTTGCTAACACTATGTGCTAATTTCCCTGGGCCAAGCGTTTCGGGTTCACTCAGATTAAGGATTTCCATTAGCAGTTAAGTCAAGTCTCCTGTCCTTGACCCTGTAATTAAGAGAGATGAGGCCGTGACCCTGGCCTTCATTTCTACATAGGTCAGAATTCAGTCTAATTGCCTGAGGAACCTCTATAAATGTTAATAGAGAACCCCAAAGTTACTTCCAGTTCTCTGAAGAGCAATTTCAAACAGTATACGGCTTTGCTTATGGCCCACAGACTTGCGTCAGATACCCCTTGGATCACAAGTTGGCAAATAACATTCTATTCGGAAGTCTTGCAGTTTTAGAGAGCTGAGATAGAGAGGTCCTCCCAAGAGGTAATATGGTCACTCCTGAATGTCCTAAAAGTAGAGAAAGGTTGGTCATGTGGGCAGTGTCACCCTTAGAACTGGGCAACTCTGTCCAATGGCCTGGGCCCCACTCTGGTCTTCCTCTGGGCAAACCCCTCTCCACATAGTGAGGGCGTCCATAAAGCCAAGGAGATGTGTCTGCCCTGAGGTCAGCCCTCAGCCCCAGAACATCCTCGCCAAATGGCCTATAGCAAATGCCAGACTCTTCCTTGAGTCTGTTCTCCCAAAGATAGCCATTGCCATATCCACACCCCTGGGCTCCAGAAATGGCCAAGGAGTGGCTACTGGGTAGGCAGGGACAGGGACAGATCTTGGACTTGATGACTGGGGTGTCCCTATGGATGCTCACATAGGTCCCCCTAACTACCCCCCACCCCCCTGTTGTGATGGTTAGAGCTGTTGGTGGGAAGAAAAGTGGGGTAAGACAGGCTTGAGTCCTCCATTTGTACTTTTGCCCTGGGCTCTGCAAATGGCAGGAACAGGACTGTAGGGGGAGAGAGGAGTGAATTAGTTGGATCACCTCAAATTTGCAGGTTAATGAATCTGATTTTATACCATAACATTGCTAGCTCTCTAGAAGTCAGGCTTATGCAAAACCCACCACTCGTGACGACCTAGAGGGTTGAGATAGGGAGGATGGGAGGGAGGCTCAAGAGGGAGGTGATGTGGGGATATATGTGTACTTACAGCTGATTCACTTCGTTGTACAAGAGAAACTAACACACCATTGTAGAGCAATTATACTCCAATGAAGATATATTAAAAACAAACAAAAAAACCCACCTCTCAAGCAAGTGGTGCACAAACCGATGGCCAGTTTTTTTGCGACAAGAACCAAAGTTGACAGGCCAACTGGGACGTTCATGCCATTTGATCAAGTATTCATTCCCTATAGGAAACTCTATACGGAAAGCCAGATTATAATCAAATGTGTTCTTATCAAATGTGGAGTCAGAGGAACGGGAGTCAAGAGCAAGGCCCGGGCTTCAGGTTAATATCCTCTGAGATCCATCTCTGGGTTTGGGGATACACCTGCTACATGGCCCCAATTCTTATAATGCCAGCTTCTTAGCACCTTCTCCTAAGAACAATGCTAAAGACTCACTGACAATTTCTCTGTCTTTAGATCATCTGCAGACCACCCCGTTTGGTTTATGGACCACAAATCCTACCTTCGCATATATTAATTCCAACAATTAATCAAACATTTCTTTTCCTTTTAGACGAGATTTGAATGCACTTCTAGGCTTTGTTTTTCCCACTTGGAATTTATGCCTTTTAACATGAAATTTTCAGAAAGAAAACCTCAGTTGATGCTGTAGTGGACTAAATACCAGTAACAAGCCTGGAAGAAAGTGTAGGAGTCTCCCTTGGCCATGAGAAGACTGACAACTAAATAAATCTTTTGAGAGTTATTTCTATCCCTAGCAAGGACATGGGAAATTTTCAGTTTTTATTAAAAACTACTTACCAGAATTTTTCTTGTCATGTCCTTGGCTTATAATCTGGAATAACTTGCATTGGTTATTGTAATGATGTTTTCCTGTATCCTGGGTTTGAAAGCAAAAATGCAACAGAATTGGTCTTCAAGCTTTCCATCATCCCTCCCCTGCCAATGCCTCTATCCATTATTACCTTTTCTGTTTCTCTAGCCAGAAGGAAACAGACATTCCGGAGTGGTTCTCATCCTCATAGACAGGAATACACATAAAGTCTGGCAAATATGTCACATGATGTCTCCATCTCAGAGTTTAAAAGGTGTTCTGATGTCTGTGTTCAAGGTCTTATAAGAATCACAGAGAATTAAAAACCTAGAGCAGATCAATATGTGTGTATACATGTGTGTGCACATGTGTGCATGCATACATGCACACGTTTTGATCCCTTTGTTATATCTGGGGATGTGTGTACGTATGTGCATGCCTGTGTGTGGTTGCACAGGCACTGATTCCCTTTGTGCTTGGTACTTCTAGGGATCTGTGATAGAGGCTGGAATGTAAGTGCTGGCAGATGCTTCACGTTCCTCAACTAGTGATGAGAAAAGGGGGAGTAGGAAGACACAGTCAAAGGGGACCTGATGGTTAAACATGGGGTGAGTGAGTCCAAGTTTTGTGAGCCAGATGATGTGTTTCTGAATGGAATCGATTTTCAGGCTGTCCAAATGTACACGGCATATTTATGAAGAGAACAGACAACCCCCACTTGATTCTAAAGCTGTCCCCTGACTCAGTGTCCACATTTACACTATGGTAAGATTTTATAGCTCGCAGCATCTAAAGAGCTCAGAAAACTCTTTCTAGACAGTTGCATGCTCAAGATTGCCTCCTCCCTTTATTTACATTGTCCTCTCTTCTTGCCTACTTACGAATCTTAGGCCATTGTTGGGCCTCACATCTTGCTGTTCAGGGAGGTTGGGCGGAAGCCAGAGGGAATCAGTCTAGATGAATGTGCTGACAGAAGAGATGCTGGCAGTGGAGAGGTCTATCGACCACAAAACCCAGCAAATTCTGGTCATTGAAGGGGGAGAGTGTGTTTGATGAAAAATGTCCCAACAGCTGCAGAAAACTGAGTCCAGAAAACAACAACAGTAACAACATTTACGGAAAATATAATCATACTTTTAGGCTTGGCAATGAATGATATTTCCATACAAAATAATGAAAACCCAGAATCTGAACTGCTATAAAACTTTGATATAAATATGTTGCAAGATGGGGGTAGAAGGTAAGAGAGCTAGAATCCTCATACACTTTAATGTCTAAATTGATGAACGATAGGAGCATGTGTGTATTATTTAGAAAAATGGACCCAGTTCAAGAATAAAGAGCTTAAAGAATAGAAAATAGTTGCCTTTGGAGTGTGAAATGTGTATGCGTGAGAGAAATGTAGCTCCGGCAGTAAGCTTACTAGTCCCATTCATCTTCTGAAATCACATTCATGTATTACTGTGATAAAACAACATTTAAAATAATTGAACTTTGTCCAATTCCATAAATCACAAATGCATTGGGAAGTCAGCATTACTAACTTCTCATTCCCTGTGTAAAGGCAAAGGACCACAGCATCTCCCAGCTTGCACACTCCACAATTTGGAGCCCTCTATGCCTTGCAGTCCAAAAACACTGTAATTGGGACAGTGAATTCCCCTGGGCTAGAGTCTCTATGAAGGTCTGTTTTCAACATTCCTGGGTTTTCTGCACACACAGCCTTCATATACAGGAGATATTATTGGTAGGTTTGTTGAAGGAATTATTTGCTAACATTGAAATAATTTGCAATGAGGCAAATATTGGCAGTAAGAGGCTGTTTTTAAAGGAACGTACCCTTCCAGTTGCCACTGGTGACCATAAATTTACATTCTAAAGGAAGAGGAAAACAAAGTAGTGAAATAGCAACTCTTGGTTTGAAGAGAAGGGTAATAGCCCCTTGGGAGTTCACACAATTCTCTCGAATTCAGTTGCACTTCTTTGTTGTTTATTTGCACATACCTGGTTTCACAGAAGTAATAAAAGATTTTTATTTCTCTTTGTTCTTATCTTTTAGTTACACACCAGAGGCCTTACCTGAAACTTGAACACTGGGGAGAGGCTGTTCCAAACAAAACTACCAAAGCTCAGAGCCAGAGATGCCCTGGTGACAAAGGCTTTTAAATCTAGTCGAAACGGAGAACTGCATAAAGCAGCAGAAGGGTCAGCTGCAAGAGGTTCCCTGCCACTCAGCACAGGGTAACCAGATTCCCTGCCGTACCTGGGGAGAGACACCAGGAGCACTACCTTCAGCCAGGTAAACGATGCCGATTCTAAACCCAACAATCTCTGGGTGGGGTTGGAAAGTTATTCCTGGAGCAAACAATACCAGGCACTGGGCTTGATCACCCCCAACCTGCATGCCAGGCACCCCATCCGCCAGCTCTGCAGCACCTATGGCTCAGCTCCAGGCCCCCTGCCTTTCAGTCCACACTCCCAGGCTCCTCTGTCTCAAGAAGATAAATGGGGACAGAAGATACAGTTTGGTGGCTACTGCTGTCACTGCTGCCTGTGGAACTGTTTGAAATATCAAAGAACCATTACAAACCAGAGTGGCAGCGAGTGTGTTGAACATACACTCATCATAATGGACTAGAAATCAAAGGGTCTGTGTTCAGTTATCAGCTCCACTACTTCCCAACTTATAACATTAGTCTAGTTACCAACTAGTAAATGTCCACTACAAAGCAAAAGCTCCATAATTGTTTGTTAATAAATGTTGAAGTCACTTAAGCTTTTTGGGCCTCTTCTGCTCTATAGTAAAAATAAGGAGGTTGGTATATTGGTAATAATGATGCCTGCTGTTATTTACGGAGCAACTACTGTGTGCTGGACACTGTTGTGAATTAATTAAATCCTTTAGTTGTCAAAAAAACCATATCTCTGGGCTTCCCTGGTGGCGCGGTGGTTGAGAGTCCGCCTGCCGATGCAGGGGACGCGGGTTCGTGCCCCGGTCCGGAAGGACCCCGCATGCCGCGGAGCGGCTGGGCCCGTGGGCCATGGCCGCTGTGCCTGCGCACCCGGAGCCTGTGCTCCGCAGCGGGAGGGGCCGCGACAGTAAGAGGCCCGCGTACTAATTTATTCATTTGGTAAGAGGCAGAAGCAAGATTTAAAACTTCAAAGCCCATGTGCTTACCCACTTTGCTTTTGTCAACTTCTAGCTTATATTATTATTCTCATTTTGTCAATTGTTATCATCAATGGGAAGATGTTTAATCTCTTCTTGCAATTCTATGTATACTGCCTGTTATTACGTCTCATAGATTGATCCTCCATGTACCCATCAATACTTGATCCTCCAAACAAATAAAGAGGCTGAAAAGCCTATTTATAATCCAAATATGAGAAATCAGGAATTTTGTACCTACCTGTGGATACAGTATAAAGTGAACAGAGATAGTGAGTATGTTGGATGACAGAATCGCCAACCAAAACATGCTAACAGGCAACATAAAGGAGCAGATCTAACAGAATACAAGGACTGGGATTATACATAGCTGTGTGTATACTGCTCAACCAGCTCTCTGAAATGGGAAGACTTGATCTGTAATTTCCCTAAGCAACCTTACAGGCCAAGAGCTGAGGTATGCAGAGGAGCCCCAGTCATGTGGGAAGAAAAGCACAGGACTTGGCTTTCGATGATTGAATGGCTGTACAACCCTGGGCAAGTCTGTTTACCTCATTGAACTTGCCTCCACTTCTGTAAAATGGGGATGTGTCAAGTACCTCACAGGCTTGTCATGAGGATTGAATGGGATGACAAGGAGAATACGTGGCAAACTTTAAAGACTTGCTACTCAAAGTGGTGCCACAGACCGGCAGCTTCAGCATCACTCAGGAGTTTGTTAGAAAGGCAGATCTCAGGCCCCGACCCCAGATCTACTGAGTCAGAATCTGTACTTCAACAGGCTCCCCAGGTTAGTCATAAGCACATTAAATTTGAGAAGCTCTGCTCTAAGGCACCAAATAAATGTAGCCTGTTGCAATTTGGGGCTCTGTTTTCCTTACATATACCACCAATAAAATATAATATGGCCAAATTTCAAGGACTGGGTCTTCTCAAAGGCTTCTACATCCTCCTTTCCTGGGCCCTGATGAGTGTGCCCAGTGTGGGGCTACTGTTGCCACCCACATGACCAAGCAGGTTATTCCTAGAGAGCAGTTCCATCTGCTCAGGAAAGGACCACCTGAAAGAGGCATTGCCTTGTAAAATCCTTGCCCATTTTTGAGTTAGGAGAACCAATAAAATGCAAACCCACATATTCATAACTATCCAGCCCTGGGAAAGGTTGTTAAATATGAGACTGAAGGGGAGTAGTAGAAGTGGGTGCTAATCTTTCCTGCTCAGAGCCCCTGAGAGCAGCAGCTAAAGGAAGCAGCTCAGAGTGGGAGGGCTTCTTGTCCTAAATTTGTCTTTTATTAGATCCCTGTTGTGTATGGGAGACATGTAACAGGGTTCAACATGTTAAACTGGGTTGAAAACTCTGTCAGCCCCCTACCTCTTAAGAGATCTTTAATGGTGAAACTGCTAGGACACCGGGGGTTGGATAGATAGAATGTAAGGACTCCCTGATGTTTGACTAGTTAGGGGGTTCAAGATATGCTACCCCAAAACATAGCACTTTGGGATATTGAATATTTTAAGCTGAAGGAGTTTGAGAAAACAGGACTTCTCCCCACTCCGCCACTGTCCTTCTTTCTCCTCTGAAACACTGGCACAAGAACCCCATGTGAGAGGCGCCCTCCCTACACCCTAAGGAAAGGAGTGTCCTTATCTCAGAAAACAAAGTGACACCACCAGAAGAATCTGAACAAACAGGTCTCACTAAGTTTCCCCCAGTTTACTACAATTACCTCATGTTCTTTGACCTAAAATATTTCTCTTCAACTGTTCACTCTTCATCAAACCCAGCATAAAAATACTCAGGTTTAACTATTTCTTCAGGTCATTTCCTTATGAAGGAAATTTTACATATCATGTAAAATGTATACTAAATACATTTGTATGCTTTTCTCCTCTTTATCTGTCTTTGTCGGTTTAATTTTCAGACTCGGCCAGGGACCCTAAAAGCGTCAAGAAAAACCTTTTTTCCTCCCTTGCACTAGCTTAACTCCATTTTATATGTATAGATGCACACAGGCATCACTGTTACTTCTTTAATCATCACTGTTATCATTCTCCATCTTCCATTTCCCTGGTCAAAGATTAACCAGGTGAGCACACAAATTTTAATATATATAATCTGTCAAAAATGTCATAATGGAAGTGGAATGATTCCATTTGTAAATCACTATTGAGACAAATTTTTTTTTTTTTGCATTTCAAAAGTGCAAAATTTAGATGTCCTAAATTTGGTTTAAGAAACAGTCTTTTCCAGAAAGTCTATGACTAAGACATGAATGACAAACTAAAATAAAATGCATTAATGAAGTATTAGTGCACAGACTTAAATAATTGTGCATTTTTCTAAAGCTTCAAAGGCTGGAGATCTCTGCTGAATAGAAGTGGATCAGGAGAGGGAAAAATCTCCCAATTGGAGAAAGTCTCAACTGGAGAATATCCCAGTTGGGATAATGTGCTCCTCGGGAGTTACACAATTCCAAATTGTTTGTTTTAGCTCTTACCACAAAAGAAAATGGAAGCTAGCACATTGGCAGGGCCAGGAGCACCCTCTCCTTGAGCAGCGATTATCTGGTGTAAGGCATGGAGAGTTGCCTGGGAGGACTTGGCCATCGAGATCCTCCCGGGCCCAGAACATGGGAGAGCTGTGTGTCTTCCGGGACACATTTGCACTTCCAGAAAGCTTCTACATGAGTTGATTTTACTCTGCCTCAGAGGTAGGATTATATATATATAGCACTATTCAATAACAGACTTCTGAAAGTCTGTCAGAAGGTGCCCATACATTCGCATATATTTATATTTACGTTCTGTTCTGAAATCTACATTCACCTACGATTCAAGCATCTCTGGCCATGGAGTGAGTGCCCAGGGTCTTTTAAATGAGACACAAAGGGGCTCATCCCAGGGAAAGCAAGTAGAGATCCACAAGTTTGGTTCTAGGACAAAAAGTAGCCTCCTAGGAAGTGTTTTTAATAAAGTCCATCTTTCAGATCATCCCTGAGCCGCGTGATTCAATCAAGGCTGAGTTCTTAGAAGAGGAGACTGCCCAAAAAAAGCTACCTCAGCACAGGTTCTATGAAAGATAAGCAGTCCGGTGGCAGTGGTGGCAGACAGAGCTCTCAACACAGGCTTGGCAGAGGCTGTCGAGGTGCAGACACTGATGGCCAGTAACAGCAGAACCTTCAGTGGCCGTCTGTGGTATCAGTGGGCGAGCCATTAAATTTGGCAGAGGTAGTGACCAAGATAACTCACCAAGGTACCACAAAAGAGAAAAGGAGAATGGCAGCTGTCACATCACAACTAAGGATGACCACTTTGCATGAATGGCATACCCTCAGGGACTCTGAGAACTATTTAAGATTGAATTTAAGAGGGATGAGATTGGGGGTGGGGGGTGAGTCCTGCACATCAGAGACAAAGAAATACAATGAACTTTTGCTTCCCTCTCCCCAGCCCAAGACTGGTGGGATATGGGAAACAAAGGACAGAATAGTCCAAGTTTGCGGAAGAATGAGCTATAAATCTGAGATTCAGCCATCCGTGCTCACAGAAGGCCCAACTGGGGAACTTTTAACAAAATACCACTATTCAGTTGGCAGCATTTACTACTCAAACTTATAAAGTTTTTTGTCAGATTCAATTTCATTTTTGCTTCTCTCTTCTCCTCTGGACAGGTTGGCATTGCTTATCTGCAGTAAAATATTATATGCCAATTTTAGCACAATTAAAAAATGATAATAAAAGAATAAAATGCATCGTACGAAAAATGATAGTACTATAATACTGTCACTTGAAGAAAAAAAATCACATTTTCAGCCACCTCAACTACTGCCAAAACCACCACAGCGGCTGATAAGCCACAAGGATGCCAGGAGCACAGGGTCCACCATTCTGCAACTGTGTTTTCTGTTGAACTTTTCCTAATGGAATTCTCATTCGTGCTCACTTCTTCATTAACGGATAACAGTGCATTCTTTAAGACCCATAGTTACGTTAAATGGGGGATGAGAATCATTTCTATCTGTCAGAAATATGGGGATCAAATGAGACAGAGAGGTTTAACTGAAGATATAATTTCCTTCCTTTCCACATTCCCTACTTAGAGAATCTATCCACCACTACCTCCAGCCTAAAAGGGGCAGCCCTACATGCCACACGACCCTCTTACCTGGCCTCAGCTGATTAGATGCCAGTGGACAGCTGAGCCAGGCTGGACCAGTCAGAGTCTCTTTCACAGGAATTTGAAATTTGAGAGACTGAGTCATTTAGCCCTGGAGAGCCAAGTTGGAAGTTGATGGAGACTTGGGGCCTGAGATTACATTTAGGAGTAGCTCTAATGGGTGCAAGCAAATGAGTGGACAGAGAAGCTGGCCTGTAGAAAAAAGAATGAAGTGGCCTTTCAGAGGGAAACAGGCAAGACACTGTGTGTTCCCCAAAAGAGGAGAGATGGTGGGAGAAACTTCTAGTAACTCTCTAGTTCCCATAAAGCTCAGCTCAAATTTACACACCCTACATTTGGTGTGTAATTCTTCTATATTCTAATATATAATTCTATATTCTAATACATAATTCTATATTCTAATATAATAAACCCACTGTTATAGTTTTAGTTTAGTTCCTTTAAGTTTTTGTTGCTTGCAAAAAAAAGGAGAGAAATAATTGTAAGATCGTAACATGGAAAGCACCATACAAATATGAGATTAATTTTGTCTTTGATTGTCACCTAGGACATAGCAGCCATTAGGGAAAGGAGGAATGGATAAGCAGCCTGGCCTTCCAGGCAAGAGCAGCTCCAGGTACCACCTTCCAAACCCTGAAAGTGACCAACACACTCATAAATAAGGTATCAGGATCTGGAGTCATCTTGATTAGGGCTGAAGTTCATCACAATTCTTTTGGCTATGTGGCAGAATCCAAATTTAATCTACTAAAGCAAAGTGGAAGTGTGTTAGACCACCTAAGTGCTACATCCATGGAAGGGGGCAGAGGGAAGGGGAGCAGATATCAGGCTTGGAAATCTGTCCTCCTATCTCAGCTACACTTTCCTTTGTGTTAGCTTCATTCTCAGGCGAGCAATCCACCATGATGCTGGGAGGCCCCAGTGGCTCCGGGCTTACTCCTACCAGCTTAACAACTCCCATGGAGAATACCTCTTTGCTTAGAGTTCCAGTCAGACTCCCAGGGATGGTTCCGATGGGCCTGATTTGGGTCACATGCTTACCGCTAAACCAATCGCAGTTGCCAAGGGAATGCAGTATTTTCTTTGCTCAGGCTTGGGTTCTTCTCTGGAGTGAGGGAATGGTGTCAACCTCACCTGATTCACAGGGACTGAAAGCTGGGCAAGGTAATTGCAAAAAGAAAATCGGTGGGTGCTACAACCAAAATAAGGAGGAAGGCATTCCAGGAGATACCATGAGCATGAGCACCTGAGACTTAAAAATGAGAAGTAAGCTTTCTTTAGAAAGGAAAACCTCTTTATTTTAAAGTGGGCAGAGTGACCAAAAGACTTGTGGGCATTCGTTAAATACGGCTGTCCCTTGCCCATTGCACAAATGTTTATCAAGCCTCCACCACAGAGAGAGCGCAAGCGGTACCTGTGGATGAGTCAGTCCCTGTCCTGAGGCTCAGCCTCCTTCCTTCTCATCCAAAGTCTCATCCCAGTTCCCTGAGTCATCCCGTGCCCCACCCAACTTGTTTTGCCTTTCCCACAGTTTCCTTGAATCTTCTGGGACAGATGACCAGCTCTTGGAGCCGAAGAAGAGAAGGGGTGTCTTTCAGAAAGAGGAGTGCCTCTCCCGTAAGCAAAGCTAGCAGAAGAGCTGGCTCAGGTGGGTGGAGGCGTTAATTATTCACTTCGCAGTTCCTGGTACATTTAAAAGCAGCTTCTTTCTTAGAAAAAATTGATTCCTATGTAACTGCTACCTTTTTCCATTGCTCTGTTTAAAACACACACACACACACACACACACACACACACACACACACACACACAATAGTTATCATCCTTTTAAATCCAAATAGGTCAGATATCTCTTCCTGCTTGAAGCCTCTCCTTTTCTTCCCTTAAATCCACTTTCTTATTTACCTGAGAGGCAGGATGTATCACCCCTTCCCTGTACTCTCACAGCACAATGTCAATGTCACAGTTACAGCACTTTTCATATTGTGTGATGGCTGTCTGGCTAGTCCACCAGACAGTAGATGCCTCAGAAAGGTCAGGAAGGATGCCAGGCTTCTCTTGTGCCTCAGCACTGTACTCAGTCTGGCAATAGAAAGTCCTCCACAGATGTTAAAGTGAGTGAGAGAGTGAGAGTGAAAATGAGCAAACTGTTACAGAGCTCGGGGGTTGAATATGTAGATCATCTGTACTGTAGTGTTTTCTTAGAGGTAAATGGCCCTCCATGAAGTGACTAAGAACCTTTTTCTTCTTAACATAATCTTGAGTAGCTTCTCTACGGTAGATAATTCCAGAGACTGCTCCTAAGAGCCAAGAATACCTACACTAAAAGGAAATGTTTTTCCATAATTGTATAGGATGAGACGCTTGAGATCTTACAACTCACTTCAGGGGAAGACTACAGCAGTTTAATTACTGTCATAATTCATTCAGTGTTTGGATACAGTATGAAACACTCATTAAATACTTTACAGTTAATCTGCAATTAATTTAGAAACTTACATAGTTGTGCTGTACAGAATAAAATGCAGAAGTATAAATATAAATGATGAATAATAAGCCATAATGGACTATTAGGGTCTGGAATCCTCTAACAGACAATAGACCATTTGACTTTCTAGTTTCTATTGCAAGTCGTTTACGGATGTTTTAGATGTGCTGGGAGAAGAAAATAATAACTATTATTCCAAATAATAGCAAAAAATATCATGACGAAAGAGTGAGAGGAATTCAAATCTGTTTCAGTATGTCATCTTGCCATACTCCCTGGTGAATGAAAGGCAATGTTTCTGTTTACTCACCTTCCATTTAACAAATGTTGATTGAGCATCCATTGTGCGCTACATGTTTTCCAGTTGAAGAAGATGGTGGATGGAAATGTAAGTAACTTACTCCAAGTATGATGGACTGAAGCTCATTAAAGGAAGTGAGAATTTCTAACTTCTAACTTACTCTTTCAAAATAATGTCTTCCCAGGGACCATCGTTAATGATTCTTGTACACTTTCCACTTTACAAAGAGGTTTTACATAAATTTCTCATGTAGGGTCCACAGTAATCCTTAGTGTAGGCAGGACTATTATGGATCCAGTTTTGCAACTGGGGAAGTGAAATAAAGTATCCAAGATGACACCAATGGCGAGTTATTGAGGCAGGACCAGAACGAAGTTTCCTGGCTCTGAGTCTAGTTCTTTTCTCAGTTTTTCTGCATTTCAACAGGAGGTCAGACTGATGCAGCTAAAAATGGCTTGAGAATTCAACTCTGGCAAAGACATGTTATCAAGAGTCTTTCTACAATGTGATCTTGTTTATATTTGTGTGGGGCCATGAAGAAAGTGAAGGATTGAGATTGTGATCTTTGGCATCCATCCCTTCCTCCAATAATACATCCTAAGAATTGACAAAGGCTTTCTCCATTCACAGAATCCAGCCAAGAAAAGAGGGAGCTGTATATGGAACACTGTTGGTAAACTGGAGGTTTCTGAAGCTGTGCTTCTGCAAGCTTTAAACAACCACTCATCAAAAATGCACTAGATTTTAAATCCTTGGATGCTTCTTAAGAGCTCAACTGGCTCTTTAGAATAAGACACAAAAATCAATCACATATGTCCTTGAAGAAATGAAAACCAAAACACTTTTAGCTTTGCCAAGTGAAGTTTTTCCTAAAGTGTTCCTCAGAGTGAGGTTGATATTTAGCATTCTTAAGTGAGCTGTTAAGCCCTGGTGCAATATAAATAGATGTAACTTAGTGGCTGGTGACAGGAGATTCCCCTCATGTCTGTCCCTCTACCCTCTATTCTGTATTATGACTAAATGGACTCTAATAAATCCTATCAGCTCACAGGGCCTGGTAAGTGTATCACTTACCAGAGCCATTAACATGTTAATGCCTTTTTGGTGGGTCATTATCTGTGTTGGTGGTCTTTTGCAAACTTCAAAGGGTTGTGAAGAAAGGAAAAAATTTCCAGAGGGTAAAGTGATGTAATGCTATTGACTGAATTGTCTCACTGTTGAATTCATATGCTTGTTACTGAACCAAACTTGGGTCCATTCACCTGACGTTGAAGCAAAGCCAATCTACTGACAACAGTTGTGGTGAAGGAAAGTACAGCATTTATTGCAGGGTTTATCTCCAGCCAAGGAGAATGGGCAACTTATGCTCAAAGATCCAAACTCCCCAATGAATTTTTAGAGAAGGGTGTTTAAAGACCGTGTGAGGGAGAGGGTTGCAGGGTGCTTGATCGGCTTGTGCACAGTTCTCTGATTGGTTGATGATGAGGTAACAGGGTGATGTTTCGGGAATCTCAACCATCAACCTTCTGGTTCCAACCAGTCTGGGGTTTACGTGCTGGTGGTCAGCGTGCAATTAACTTCTCCCACCTGATGGGGGTTTTAGTATCTGCAAAGCAACTC
Source organism: Lipotes vexillifer (assembly GCF_000442215.2). Taxonomy (NCBI): domain Eukaryota; kingdom Metazoa; phylum Chordata; class Mammalia; order Artiodactyla; family Lipotidae; genus Lipotes; species Lipotes vexillifer. Next base: position 894,978 of record NW_006790307.1, read on the forward strand.
AAGAATATGGCTCAGGATATTATCAATAGCCCTTGAGGAGAAACTAAAGGTCCTTGACTTTGTTTTATGGCTAAACTATTATTTTTGTCTGCTTGACTGTTTTCCTTTGTTTCTTCATTTTCTCACTTCTCTGATTAAATTTGCTCTTTGGAACTCAGAGAAGGCCTAGGAGGCTAAAGCTTTTCTATAAACAAGAGGTGAGGGATAAGGGGGTGGTCTGTCCCTGGAAAGGCCCCTTCAGGGTTCTGCTCGGTTTGTTTTTTTTTTTTTGCGGTACGGGATCTTCCCAGACCGGGGCACGAACCCGTGTACCCTGCGCCACCAGGGAAGCCCTTCTGCTCAGTTTTATGTTGAAGTCTAGTCCCCAATGTGATAGTATCTGTAGATCTGATTTGGGGAAGGTAATTAAGTTTAGACAAGGTCATGAAGATAGGGCCCTCATGATGGGATTAATGCCCTTGTAAAAAGAGAGACCAAAGAACTTGATTTCTCTATCTCTATCTCTCTCTCCCTCCCTCCTTATGCATGCATTAAGGACAGATCATGTGAGGACACAGTGAGAAGGCGGCTGTCTCAGCTCAAGAATACAGCCCTTTCCAGACACTGAGCTTGCTGGCAGCTTGATCTTAGACTTTCCAGTCTCCAGAACAGTGAGAAATAAATTCCTGTTGTTTAAGCCACCCAAGCTTCAATTTTGTATGACAGCCCACGCTGAATAAGATATGTATATAGTGGAAGTGGATTAATTTAACACCAGAAAATCTGGCTCACCTCTTATCCTTGCTTAACCTATTTCTGCCTCAGTCTCCTTATCTGTAGAGCGGGGAACTGTGAGTAACTCCCCTCATTCCCAACATCACAAGGTTCTTGTGAGAATCCAGTAAGAGGAGGTTTGTAAACTGCCAACAGAATTCCTTTGTTGCTCTCCTCTTGAGGATCTTTAGTTTCATGACTCAAATAACGTGTTGTTGGGAATCTGCCACTAAAGTTGAAACTGAAAAACTGTGTAGGAAAAATAAATAAAAATAAAAATGGAAGAAGAGGTAGGTTAAGAGCTCTACAAAATGTTTTTATTTTTAAATGCTTGGAGGTCTGAACCCATACATGCTAATTGTTTTAAGTGAATTTTTATGGTGTGGTAGTTTAAAAAAAAAATCTGACAGAGCTTGAGTGCCTATATTAGAACTCAAGAAAAATCGTTGTAATCTTGTTATGTGTTATTGTATATTTTATAGTATTTATATTTTATATCATATAGTATTCTTTATGGTATTTGGAAGCTAATTAAATTAATGCGCAGAATTGAACTCATGTTATCACAAATGACACCTTATGGCAGCGTGTGATATTTCAGCCCAGCTGTTATGGACTTCATTTCTTACTTTTTTTAAATAATTATTTTATTTTAGAACAAATTTAGATTTATTTTGAAAAATTATGAAGCTGGTACACAGAGTTCCCGTAAACCCCACAGTTTCCCCCATTATTAACATCTTAACGTTAGTATGGTATATCTGTCACAGAAAATGAACCAATATTGATACTGTACATTATTATTAAGTCCACACTTTATTCAAATTGCTTAGTTTGTATCTAATCTCCTGTTTTGGTTCCAGGGTGCCCTCTAGGACACCACATTTAGTTACCATGTCTTTCTTTTTTTTTTTTTTGGCGGTACGCGGGCCTCTCACTGTTGTGGCCTCTCCTGCCGCAGAGCACAGGCCCCAGACGCACAGGCTCAGCGGCCATGGCCCACGGGCCCAGCCGCTCTGTGGCATGTGGGATCCTCCCAGACCGGGGCGCGAACCCGTGTCCCCTGCATCGGCAGGCGGACTCTCAACCACTGCGCCACCAGGGAAGCCCAGTTACCATATCTTTTTAAGCTCCTCTTGGGAATTCCTTGGCGGTCCAGTGGTTAGGACTCTGCACTTTCACTGCTGTGAGCCCAGGTTCGATCCCTGGTCCAGGAACTAAGATCCTGCAAGCCACGCGGCATGGCCAAAATTTTTTAAAAACATAAAAAAGTTCCTCTTGGCTGTGACCATTTCAGACTTCCTTTGTTTTTGGTAACCTCCAGAATTTTGAGTAGCGCTGGTCGGGTATTTTGTAGAATGCCTCTTGTCTGGGATTGGTCTGATGTTCTGCTCATGATTAGACTGGGGTTATGGGCTTTTGAGAGGAATACTCTTATAGACATTTTAATCCTATGAATTTGGGAATACTCCAGTAGAAATTCAGAAAATTCTCTGGCACAAGGAAAAATTTTTTGGCCTGAGGCAGCCCGATCCACAGTGGACGTCTAACAACTGGAGACGTGCTGTAAATACAAAAAGAAACTTACAGCAAAGTCTATTCCAGTCCTAACTGATTCTAAGAAGTCACAGATTGCCACAGGTCTGTTCACTATCTTAAATCCTTTTGTTCTGAAGTCTTTCAACACATCTCCTGTAGTAAGTTTTCTGTGGGGAAAAGACTTTCAGTTTTTTATGGATTAGTGGGGAATATTCATTTTACAGAAATCTCCTTATAGGCAACATTACTCAACTAGATATCTGAAACCCGCATATTATCCTGAACATATGTGAGTGAATAAGAACATGGGATTTATGTGCCAAAAGGAACTCCCGTAACTTGGCTACCGACCAGTATTTAACAGTATAAGAGTCAAATTAATGTAATTAATTATGTAATACACATGCATATGCTCTATCTGCAGTTTGGTTTTTACAGTTGATGGAATGCCTCCGTGTGTGAGTGTTCAGTTACTCAGTCCCTTTATTATCCCACTGTAATCTTTATAACTATTCTGTTCTGTGTAACAATAACAGCTTATATTTATTTAGAGCCTATCTGTGTTTTCCGTATTTTATCTCATTTAATCCTATCTATTGCAGATACTCACTATCCTCTTCTATAAATGAGGAAATTGAGGCTTAGAGAAGTTAAGTAACTCGCTCAAGGATACACAAAGTCAGGATTCAGGACCAAGGCAAGGACTGTTTGGCTCCAAAGTCTCAGCTCTTACTGGGTTAAACTACCTTTGTGTCCCTAAGTTATTCTGAAATGCCTTTTGTGTCAGTAAGGAACATGTCTTTTCTTAATAGCTCTTGTAATTTCCATCCATGTGGCACGTGTTTAATCACATTTGAAAATAAGCAAATGGGGACTTATTCCCACTGATTACCACTGTCATGGGCGAAAAAATATCCATCCGCCTCATCCTACTTGACTCATAGGCTAAACACGGTTCTGGGACCCAATTCCACTGTAGGGAGGAGTCTCACCCGCACAACACCAGACCATTCTCAGACACTAGTGAGGTGTCCAGCAACTCAGCTTGGTTCTCGTACTGTCTCTCGGGGCACAGCTGCAGATTCCACCGGCCGAGGGCTCAGTCCTACAGGACGCCCCACCCCCACCACCCCCTCCTGCCCACTTCAGATGCCAGTTGCAAGCCCAGGTTATCATGTTTGCTTCTGACCTACCAGCTATAGATTAGAGTTGACCCCATCTCCTGCTTTGGGTTTGATTAATTTGCTAAAGTGGCTCACAGAACTCAGAGAAACATTTTACTTACTAGATTCTGTGTTTACTATAAAAGAATATAACTCAGGAACAGCCAGGTGGAAGAGGTACACAGGGTTAGGGGCAGAGAAAGGGTGAAGAACATCCATGCCCTCTCCAAGGCTGCCAGTCTTCCCAAATCTCCACGTGTTCACCAACCCATAAGCTCTCTGAACTCTGGATTCATTATATAGGCATGATTAATTAAATTATGACTGATTAATTGATTAATTATGATTGATTAATTGATTGAAACCAACCTCCAGCTTCTTATCCCTCCCCAGAAATCACGGGTGGGACTGGAAGTTCAAATCCTCTAATCACATGATTGGTTGTCCTGGCAACCAGCCCCCATCCTTTTGTGCCATCCAAATGTCACCTCACTGAGAAAACAAAAGACACCTTTATCTCTCTCAGCATTTAGGGAATTCCAAAGGTTTTAGGAGCTCTGTGCCAGGAACTGGGGACAAAATCAAATATACATTTCTTATTGTAAGTTACAGTGTCACACTTGCCAACAGTAAGATAAGCCGTTCAGCAGCCCTGCTACCTGAAGCTAGAGCTAGAGTGGCTTGAATCGCCATGTCCTAAAATATAGTGTATTAATGAAAATTTTAAGGTATAGGAAGGTCAACAGATCAGAAGATGATCACCATTGAAAAGGTAGTTTGTTACAGTTCCCAAGAGGACGAGACATGCCACGCCTTGGGGGACCACACTGGGAAGCAGCAGGGTCAGTCAGGAGGCAGGGGGAGAGGGAGCAACCTTGGGCAATTATTTTTCTTAAGCCCAGTTTATTAGCAAGCTACATTCTCTACGCTAGTGTACGTAGTGTGCATGCGCGTGCACAGACACATACCTACACATAGCAATAGTTTGCCTAAATGTGAGCTCAGCATCAGACACCACCCACCCCTCCCCCCAACACACATTTGGTTATCACAAATTCTCAAGAGTCTGTGTTTAGTGGGTCCAAGTGACATGGCTGAAATAGGCCTTTTTGTTTTTCTCAAAAGCATTGAGATGGGCTTCCCTGGTGGCGCAGTGGTTAAGAGTCTGCCTGCCGATGCAAGGGACACGGGTTCGTGCCCCGGTCCGGGAAGATCCCACATTCCGCGGAGCGGCTGCGCCCGTGAGCCATGGCCGCTGAGCCTTCGCGGCCGGAGCCTGTGCTCCGCAACGGGAGAGGCCACAACAGTGAGAGGCCCGCGTACCGCAAAAAAAAAAAAAAAAAAAAAAAAAAAAAAGCATTGAGATACATTAAGACAAAGTAAAGTTAAACCTACCCATTTTGACTTCACAGCTTCCTTAATAACAGAAGCAGTATTTTCAAATCCAACAGTGCTGTTTACTCCAGGAAACGTTTTCCTCATAGTCATGGCAAAATCAAACACCACATTATCTCAAGTTCCAGCAAACACTTTATTCTCCTCATTAATGTCTCAAAACTGTTGGAAGCCAAAGCCTGGAAAAAGCCCTTTGGCAATAAATGTGAATGTTTTACAAAGAGAAGAAAGAAGTTGCAAGAGGTTGTAAGTTTCCGTTAACTGTATTTGAGTATTTTTCTTTGGTAAAGTCCCCAAACAAACTTGAATAAATTAGACACAGTGTCGATAGAAGTAAAAGAAGTAGTCTGTAAAGAATATCCCAGCAAAATAAGGATCCGTTGAACAGTCAGCTAAATCCTGTCAGAACAAGGGGGAAAAGAAAAGAGAGAATGATTAATGTAAAAATTAATTGTAGCTAAAGTTTATTTATTTATCTATTTATTTATCTAATGGCCCATTTCTTTCTCACTGAAAAGAAAAAGAAAAAAAGAGAGCTTACCGGCGCAGCTACCCGGAAATGGTATGCGCTGTCAAAGAATGGGGCTGCAGGGAGGCTCCAAATGTGCTGATATCCCTAAATAATGAATGAAAGAGAGATCCATTTCATAACTATATTTTACACTCAGTTGGAAAGAACATAGGCTGAAAAAGCATTCCCTTGACTGCTGCAGGAGAGGTATTTGTGACAACAGCTTTTGATGGTGTTGCTGGAAAAGTCTGCAGCTTCTGAAGGATGCACAGAAGATGCTGAACAAAGCTCTGTGATCAGAGTCAGCAAAGGGAAACACTGGCCTGTGGCTCATGGCATCTCTCTCAGTGAAGAACAGAGGCTGTGCCCCAACTGTAGACACACTTATTCTAGAATGGGGACGGAATGC
>NW_006790307.1:900757-908546 GCF_000442215.2 Lipotes vexillifer
CCGAGGAGCTGGAAAACGTTACCTGTGTCATCTCCTGGGAGACTTCTTGGTGGCTTTGCATGCCTTTGGCTTCCCTTTTACTATGGAAACACATATTTCCAAGGGTGAACTTGCACTGGAAGACTATCAGTGGCTCTGTTGTGCTTCAAGAGACAAAGAAAAGAAAGGGCAAATGGAAAAGAAGTTACCAGCTCCCACTAGTCTACATCTTGATAAGAAGAGGGAATAATGGGAACATACCTTGGAAATCCATTCAAAGTTCCAAATAGGCATGTTATTATACAAAGCTCACGGATGCCGATATACTAGTTCACATCTCATTATAACAGAAACTCAATCTCAGATGACTACTGTTACGGACTGAATGTTTGTGTCCTCTCCAAAATTCGTATGTTTAAATCTTAACCTCTAATGTGATGGTGTTAGGAGGTAGAGCCTTTAGAAAGTGACTAGGTCTTGACGGTGGAGCCCTCGTGAGTGGAAATAGTGACCTCATAAAAAGGAGCCCAGGTCTCTCATCCCTTCTGCCGTGTGAGGACAGAGAGAGAAGACGGCTGTCTATCAGCCAGGAAGTGGACTCTCACCAGACACCGAATCTGCTAGTGCCTTGATCTTGGACTTCCCAATCTCCAGAACTGTGAGAAATGAATGTTTGTGGTTTAAGCCACCCAGTCTATGGGATTCCTGTTATAGTAGCCTGTAACTGACTAAAACTAAAACTGAGATAACATATGACAGTCTCTAAAACCTAATCTCATGACTTAAATCACCTCAACATCAGAACTTCTTATCTCCCTAGATTTTTAAATAATTTTTGGATGTATTCCTTCTCTTTTCACTGGCAGCTGAATTTGCTTCCATCTGAAGTTTCCAGGATTTCAGATTCTGCAGACTCCTGCTCTGGGTAGGTATTGTTTGAATCAGAGAGGCAAACAACACAGGTAGGGATGTGCAGGTGAGCCCCGTTAGGAATTATAAGCCATTCAAGTGATCAGGGTGGAAGACCTGTCAGAAAGAATGGTTCTTCTCTGGAGGCTGGCCCAAGAATCATCATCAAGAGGATGAGATCCATCTGTCTTTGGAAACAATATTTTTGCACAAGTGGGACAACCTACAATCTCGGTTGAGTATATGTGTTATTTTAAGATCTCCCATGTTAGAAAAGAATGGTTCTTAATCTAAAAAGCCTGATTTAGGGGCTTCCCCGGTGGCGCAGTGGTTAAGAATCTGCCTGCCAATGCAGGGGACATGGGTTCGAGCCCTGGTCCAGGAAGATCCCACATGCCGCAGAGCAACTAAGCCTGTGCGCCACAACTGCTGAAGCCCACATGCCTAGAGCTCGCGCTCTGCAACAAGAGAAGCCACTGCAACGAGAAGCCCACACACCACAACGAAGAGTAGCCCCCGCTCACCACAACTAGAGAAAGCCTGCAAGCAGCAACAAAGACCCAACACAGCCAAACAATAAATAAGTAAATTTATATTAAAAAATATTATATTATAAAAAACAGAAAGCCTGATTTGGTTCAAGATGACCTTCTGCCACTTCAGGGGATATACCACTTCACTTATTTCACTTATTTCCCTCCATCGAAGCTAGGAACGAATGAGGAAACGATGTTCCAGGTTGCTCAGAGAGTGCCAGAGAATAGTACATTTAGCTTTTGCTCTGCCTGTAAATATGGTGGGTTCTAAGTCATGGAATTTTAGCTGCTTGAAACAAACCTTTCCAAGGCAAGCAGTTGGCGTGTGTCATAAGGTCATTGTAGAAGCAAAGTGGATGAGAGAAGGAGTATGAAGTCTGAGTGAAACAGAGGACGAGATGGGGTGGGGAGGGGGGAGGGACTGATGGAGGAAGAGTAACAGAGCTGGGGAAACAGGGAAAGTGGGGAGGAGAGAAGGAAAGGGAGAAAGGAAAGGGAGAAGAGAGGAAATGTGGAAGGGACAAAGGAGAAACTGACATCAAGAGACACAAAATAAACACCATCTATCTGCATGGTATCTCACTGCATAATTTCTGCAAAAGTCTTAAAGTGCCATAATTATTTTAAATAGCTGATAAAATAGATTAGAGCTTTGTGATTTTTGGAGGAAAGGCAGTCATAATATGAAGTGCCTGCTATGTGCCAGGAAGGGGCAATGTTCTTAAATATCTCATGTCACTGGGGAGGCAGGAAAGTGATGGTTAAAAGGAAGGGCTGATTTGAAGCCCAGCTCCACCACTTACTTGCTATGAGTTTTGGGACAGGCTTCTTGACCTCTCTAAACTAAGTGTTCCCATCTGAAAAATATAAACTAGAAAAAATAATGCCAACCTCAGCGGGTTGTTGAGAGGATTATATGACCCAGTAGTAAAGTGTAGTGTCTGGCATATAGTCTATGCTCAGCAAATGGTAGTTATTCATTTCACTGTTATTATCTGTGATTCTCACAGCAGCTCTCCTTGTTATGGTATAATGTCAAACACATCTTATAAATGAATAAACAGTAGCTCAGAGAGGATAAGTGGTTTCCCCAAGATTACAGAATTAGTAAGTGACAGAGACAAAATCTGAACACTCGTCTGCCCACCTCCAAACTCTGACTTCTTTTTTTTAACTCCCTTGGGGGAAGGGGGTGGTGTCTGCATTAGCATTGCTCCCAGAAGCTCACAAAAATGTGCAGCCCCCCACATCCAGGGGCCAGGGCCACACTATTACTCTAGTTCCCACCCCAATTCAAAGGGACACAGCCAGGGGCAGTCTGAGAGCATCAAACCCAGGGTCACTGTCACTTTGTAGGTATGAGTATACAGCCCAGAGCCTTTCCATTCCACTGGAGGGAGCCTGGAAGGCCCCAACCTTCATTTTGAAAACCCCTCCCTCAAGCTGGCCTAACTCTCAACCCAACCATTATTCTTTAACTGATAACTTTCCACCTCCTAACTTATTGATCAAATTGTGAAGGAAATTCAGTATTGTTATTCAAATAATGATAAAAACAGAATTGTCTTTTACAGCTATGCACTTACTTGATTTCCAGAGAGAATTTGACATTGGTGGGTGTGTACTTATTAACAGGAATATGGTAATTGTAATTTCCAGACCTAATTATGGAAAAAAAACCACAAATCAAAATACTCAGGAAAGGGTTCAAAAGGGTTTTTTCTACTTTTTGTATACTATGTAAACTGTGAAATATTCTATAATACGTAACAGATACAGAAAATCAAGTTTAAATTTCAAAGTGATCTCTTTCGGATCTTACTATATCTGAAATATACCACAAAGGTTTATGGTTTGTTAAAATACACAGAAGAAATGACAGAAAGTCAAATCCCAGACCATATGCACAAAACTAAACAAATAGGAAATGACTTCAGTTCCCCTTAAGGAGATACAGATTTCAGAAGACAAATGAGGCAAAGTCCTCAAACTAACAATCCCTCTGGAAAGGAAAATTGGAAATAATAAATACCAGCTTTTTTACAGTAAACCACTCCCTTTTAGGCAACATTAGCAGGAAATATCATGTACTTTCAGAACTGGAATCAACTAAAATTATTATAGTCCTAATTACCATTTAGTAATGGAGAAAACTGCAAGACAGAAATGCTTATACAGACATTCCTCCCGCCCTTGACGAGGGATGCTTAGTGAAAGGGGGGAGTTCCACTGATCCCTATTGTAATGAAAACTCTAGCAAAAAGGCTTATTGTATCTAATACAAGTTCTTATGACTGGCCATCCTTTGAATTATATGGAGAAATAACTTAAAACCAGATAAATGGGGGAGAGAGCCAATCATTTAAAATTTCCGTTAATGAATATTAAACTGGGTTGTTAAAAATAAGAAAGCAAAAATAAAAGCAATAGATCTGAACTGGGATCGGGAGGGCTTTGTCCTACTGGAGGAAGCTTGGGTAAATAGAATTCTTTTCCTACTATGTGCCTCCCAACATCTGTGTGCTTTCCAGGCACCCAACTCCTTAGCTAGTAAGTATCCTCATCTTACAGATGAGAAACGGGTACACAGGGAGAATAAACATCTTGTCAAAGTGCTGGAATTTGAACCCAAATCATCTCACTCTTCATTATGTCATTCTACCAAACCAATTATGTCTGTCTCTGACTTTTTCAAGCTCACTGAGCCTCAAGTTTTGTAACAGCAAAATGGGGATAATACCAACCTCATGTGATTTTGTGAGAATTCAATGAGATAATGAATGTAAAGGTCATAAACAAATCATAAAGCACCATACAGGTTATTTTCAAAAGTCAGGACCATCAGCCTGAAGCCTAAGGTACATTAGGCTGAAAAAGAAATAAGGCTGAGAATCCGTAGGATTTGTGACACCAATTCAAAATACACAGCCTTGCCTTTAACCTAGCAGGCTTAAATATTAGCAGGCTTAACTAAACCAGTAAATACTGATCAAATAAAGAAAAATAACTCCTTATTCTTCATGCCTACAACTTGCATGTTGTGTTTGCTGAAGCTTCTATGCTTGCCCTCTATGCGTCTAGATGCATTGTTACCTTGATGCAGGCGATACACTAGAGATGAACATTGCTGATAACTTTTGCAGTACCCAGATTTTTTTCTCTTAACTGAAAAGGTTAGGATAAGCTATATTTTTCAGCAATTAAAATAATGATATCCCTTGTTATTAAAATATACAAATGTCAGCTCACTCATAACTTGGAGCCATCAGTAATAATGTCTTTCTTTTCTATAAAATTAACTAACAGCTCTGTGCCTATGGTATGTGGCCTCAGAGAGTCAGCCACAGAGCTGCCCCCTAAGCTTTTAGCTTTGGACTTACCCATTAAACCAGGAGACTGTAATCTTTGGAGCCGTGGTTTACTGACATTTGCTAATACCAACCATTTTATGATTCCCTCTTCCACCGTGCAACAAATGTGTTTTCACTTAAGGAGCAATGTAAGCACACATCGGTTTTACCGGGTAGCATTAGCTTTCATTCCAGTCTCAAAAACCCAGAGCCCTGAGTAAATTCCAGAAAGAATCAGGGGATAATGGGGAGGCTTACCCACCCGCACTGGAGGCTTCTACTGCAATACCGACGATCTATTATTTGCTGGATTTCCATAATCTGAATAGAACTGATGGTTGTATCAATCCCTGAATTGAGAAGAAATAAAGTAAACTTTTCTGCAGAGAAAAAGAGCATTGTGCTCCAGCGCAGGCTCCAAATTGCAGAATGTGAAATAAGAGTTTCCTAGATAAATGGATTCCATTTGCATTCAAATGGGGGGAAAAAAGGAGAAGAAAGGGGAGAAGGCTTTTGTTGTTGTTACAGTAAATTTTAAGAAAACTAAAAAAAACAAGCTCCAATAGACAGCCTCATAATATCCAAAAGAATGCCTGGATCGTGGAAGTCCTACTAAATTGAAAATTTATTTAAAATGGAGAGCGCAATGTGATATGCAATCTGGCCAATAAAGATTCAACAAAAATCAGAAAACAGAAAAACAACTAAAAATTTAGCAGAAAAATAGAAGAGAGCAGGAAGTTCAAATAAATTGTTAAAATCCATGAAGATCAACCAAAAGGCCTAGCGGTATGCAACCATTTCTAATGCCTCCTTAATGGTTAGGGAGGCGTTGATTATCAAAACGTAATCCCACGGGTGTTTGTGGCAGAGTGCAGCCTCCGTCCCTGTGCCTTACTCCAGTAATGCTTTCACAGCTTGTTAGTATTCTGCCTGGCTCCACAAAAACAAAGAAGAGAGTCACTTAAATATAAACTTACAGTCGCTCCCCCAGTCAAGGTTGGTTAGCGCCTGTCCTGCCAAGAATGATGTGCTCCTGTCTCCTGAAGAGGAAGAAAGTCTGTCAGTCTTGAAGCTTGTTCAGGATGAGAAGAAACCCAGTGTGTGCCCTAGTTTGTCTCTGTCAGTTGAATGTTTCCCCCACCTTTCAACCCATCACATCCCTATGCCATTTCATACAGAGCTAGTTTACTGTCACCCTTCTCCAAAAAGCCACCTGTTTTGGACTGAATTATGTCCTCCAAGTTCTTATGCATGAAGCCCTAACCCCTGGTAACTCAGAATGTGACTGTGTTTGGAGATGAGCCTTTAAAGTGATAATTAAATTAAAATGAGGCTGTTAGTGTGGGCCCTAATCCAATCCGAGTGGCATTCTTATAAGAAGAGGAGATTAGGACATGAAGAGGCCTGCTTGCATGGAGGAGAGACCTTGTAAGGACACAGAGAGAAAGCGGCCATCTTTGAGCCAAGGAGTGAGGCCTCAAGAAACCAGACCTGGTAGCACCTTAATTTGGACTTCTAGCCTCCAGAACTGTGAGAAAATAAATTTCTGTTGCTTAAGTCACCTAGTCTGTGGCATTTCGTTATGGCAACCCCAGCCGACTAAGACACCATCCCGGATTAGATCACTGCAGCTCACAGCTCCCCCACTTCCACTGCCATGGCATGTATTATTACCGAATCCTCTAAGTGGTGATCAATCAATCAGTGATACCTTCTCTATCACTGTACCAAAGGGCACATTATCTCTGGATTGTTACTTTTCTTGTATCTTTGCCCTTTCTCAAAAACTCCAGAATAGGGAACCTCTACTAACATTCTTTGAATCATCTATAACTCCAAGCATAATGTGATCCACTCAGGAAAAAAGCGAGCTTAAGTTAAAAACTGAGCTGCAGCCAGCTGAGGAGAGGACTCAAATCACTGGTATGGGGCCAGAGCTCGCTTGTGGGGAGGGAAGCCAGGGGAGTGGTTATGACCCGTCAGAGCCGAAAAGGCATTTTAAAAGCAATATTGAAGAGGTAACCACTCAGATGACTGTTGTTAAGGCTACCAGGGAAAAAATGTATCTTTTTAAAGTGGATGGTAAAAGCAACCATTTAGTGAGTTGTTAAGCAAACCTAACAAAAGAATTTTAAAGTTTTTGCAGTCAGTTTTTAAATTTGCAGATGTTTTCTCAAGTATATGTACTCTTTATTGCAGTCCTTCATTTTCATTAAACAATATCTATGTTTTTCAATATAATTTGGGGCAAAACACAAAGACGTTAACCTTATTTAACAAGAGACGTAAGTTAAAACAATATGTGCTGCTTTCATGGGAAAGAAAAAGAGACAAGAGCTAAAACAAGTTTCTGTATGGAATTTCAGGGTAGATAGCAAAGCAACGGTGCAGACTTCTGGGGGTTAGTCGCTCCTAAGTATCTGTCCAGGTTAGTACTTCTCACACTAAGTGGAAGGGCTGGTTTTCTTGTCTAGAAACCTAACTGTGAGCTTTTGGAAGACTGCATCTTGTCCACTATTGTATCCCCACATAAGGCAATGCCAGGCTCAACTGTGGGGCTCACTACATATCTGTGGAAGGATGGAAGGAGAGTCAGGGAAAGACTCAAAGGAGACACCCCTAAGGGAGGGGTGCAGAGGGGTGCTAGGAGTGGACTCGGGGGAGCTGGGCTTCTTCATCCTGTTAGCAAATGGGAGTGAGACAACTTGAAGGTGAGGCAAGTTTCCTGAAATTCCTCCCCAGCGTGATGCTTCCCTTTAAGAAGAAATGGACCTTGATATATGGTGATTTTCTAGAAAATTGAATATTTCCCTTTACCTAAAAATGTATGTCCTGTCTAAAAGGCCTCCAGATTTCTTGGATTCCAACTATTCAAATAGTAATTTTCGAGCACATGTCTCCTGCTATGAGTTTTGCTTATGACTGCTTCCATAGAAGGCTTATTTACAAGGCAAATGAGGCATAAAGAGAAGGGGAAGCCCGACTTCTCTATCCTGTCTGTTTTCTTTCCCT
>NW_006790307.1:908589-920090 GCF_000442215.2 Lipotes vexillifer
AGGGCATTGTAAGTCTGGCAATGGAACTACAGAGTTGTCTTACTTCCACAGAGGTGTATTTCTGGGTTCCTGAAGACGTAGAACCCTGTGATTAAGATTTAGCATCTAATGGGATAAAGTGTTTTTTAACAGTAATAAAAAGGTGAAGTTGAGGAGAGATAATCTTACAGTTTAGAATTATGAAAATGGCTTTTCAAAAGCAGGATTGGAAATAAATTTTGAGTCTCCTCTGAAACACCTCGACTTTGTCACTTCTCTGAGGCAAGACTATTCAATTCCGAAAGGCTGGTTATTGGAAAACCATAAAATCTCCTGTAGTCATACAGGGGTGGCTCTCATTTTACAAGTGCCTTCCAGCAATACTCCCTATAAAGTTAATATACATTCTCAATGGTTTCCATCGTAAAGTTGGAGATATATTTCACAATCAGCAGATGAGATCTCCCCATAAACTAAATTAGAAACTTCTGGAGAGGAGAGACTTAAGATGGTGCCCAACCAAAGTACATCCTGTCGTGGTAGAATGTGTGTATTGCACTACTTGTAAAACTGCACTGATGGCTGATTCCCAGTACATCTTGGGTACCTTTTTCTTTCATGATTGAAACAGGCTCAGGCCAAGAAAAGGTCAATGAGCCCAACCAATCGATGACTGAGTCCTTTAACACGGGGCAACATTTTCTTTCAATCATTGACTCTTCTCAGAGGTCTGGTCTCCAAATCAAAATAAGCATGAATTACAGATGCCTTTTGCTTTGTGAGATTTTAAAAGTCTTTACCAAATCTCTTAAAATCTGTAGAACTCCACTGATGCTTTTTCCCACAGACTCTTAAGTTTTTAATATCTAACTCTGCTGCCTATTTAATCCTTATTAGTTCCATAGATTAAAATCTGATGCATCACACTCAGTTCCTCAGAGTAGAAGCTGAATATTTTGAAATACTCACTTTCCACTTCCTATTAGTCTTACGCAAACCTTTTATTAAAGTGTGAGAAGAGGGGATAACCTTTCTGAAAGACATTTTAAGCAACCAACTTAGGCCCAGAGGAAGAATAATGGCTTGAGCTCAGCATGTCATAAAAATGCTGATTTCCCTGTACTTATTTTACTAGTAGTCTTACTCCTCAGGAAGGAGGCTCATAAATGTGTTCTGGGGCTTGGTAAACTACTAAATATTACTCCACATCTCACTGAGAGTTAGTCTAAGTTTTTTTTTAATCAAAAAATTTCTATTCTTAAATTTGTAATTGGTCTTAAATGCCTCAGAAACATCTTGTTGAAAAGAATATTTGCCTGGTTTTCTCTTTTGGATTTAGAAACCCTGATGTCATATGTTGCCCTGGACAGAGGCAAAAGATGGAGCAGCAGCAGAGGAGAAATGCTTTTCTTTGGGCCCCCAGAAATATCCACACTGGGGACAACATCTCAGTGGCTATAGGCACACAACGGAATATTACTCAGCCATAAAAAGAGTGAAATAATGCCATTTGCAGCAACATGGATGGACCTAGAGATTATCACACTAAGTGAAGTAAGTCAGACAAAGACAACTATCATATGATATCACTTATATGTGGAATCTAAAAAGATGACACAAATGAACTTATTTACAAAACAGAGACTCACAGACATAGAAAGCAAACTTATAGCACCAAAGGGGAAAGGGGAGGAGGGATAAATTAGGAGGTTGGGATTAAAATATACACATTACTATATATAAAATAGATAACCAACAAGGACCTACTGTATAGCACAGGGAACTATCTATACTCAATATCTTGTAATAACAAATAATGAAAAAGAATCATATATATTTTTATCTCACTTTGCTGTACACCTGAAACTAACGCAACATTGTAAATCAACTATATTTCCATAACATTTATTTTTTAATGACTGTAGGCAAAGGGGAGGGGACAGAGGGTGCTGAAAGGGCTTTCTAGAGCCATAGAGTAGATACTTTCTGCATCTTCTAGAGTTGATCCCAGGTACATGCACACACCAAGCCCACATAAGTGGAGGCAGAATGGTGGGGACAGGGGACTCAGATTTCGATTTCTACTTTGTTCATAATTCACTGCAGAATCTTAAGCAAAGTCCTCAGCCTCTATTTCATCAGCCATAAAATGGGTAAATTGGTATAAATCAGAGATTCTCCTGACCTGGGGACTCTGGAATCCCAGATGATTACATAAAGGGGTCTGTGGTGTTCGCTATGGACTTGAAAAGTAACAATCTCTCCCATAGATTTGTACCATTTTTCAAATGTTGCTGTTGAATTAACAAAAATAATTTGATTAAAAGTTTAAGAGAATTTATAGTTACATTCTCCCTCTACGTACTTTCTCAGTCAAATAATTGTAAAAGCATAATGGATTCATAATCTCGGGGTCAAAAAGTCAGGGAGCCACTGGTGTAGCTGCTCTCTGACCTTCTATGACTCTAAATCCCCCAGAGTTCTCAAGTTTCCTGAAGGTTATAGTAAATAGAACATTTAAATCCTTTCCGTTTTTTTTCTCAAGTTGAAAGAGGGAAGAGGGAAACAACTTTCCCAGTGTGTCAGAGAGCCTGATAAAGCAGAATTTAAACTCCGTTTTTAGCCAGAGAAGCTGATGATAGTTGTGTCTAGGAGGACACAGCCAGACACCTTGGAGCAAATCTTCTTTCTTAGGAGTCTCTTCAGTGTCTCTCATCATTATGGAAACATAAGATGAGCAGACACTCATTGTCCCAGAGAAGATGGCAATAAACCTTCATGTGGTTTGATAAGGGCTACTCTTCCCAATATCCCCTTGATGTGAAGAGCTGGTTGCTATAGGAGTGAATTTGCTCAAGCGTCAAAAAACTTTCTGAAAATGAAGATTGGGCCAGTTCCCAACCTCTTCCTGTTCAGGATTCATTGTTATCCACCTCACATGGGTCAGATGGTCTCATTTGAGCACTGCTCTCAGAAAACGACACCCAGTATCCTCAAGGTGGACTCCCAAGGTGAGGAAAAGGGTTACCAGCCACAAGGTTCCATGTGCTTTAAAAAGGGAAGGGAGGTCCTGGGGCATTTCTGAGACAGTAATGGATTTTTCCATATTTAAAACTATTGAGGATATGATCTCTGAAACTGAAAATTTCTTCCTTCACATTGAACTTTTATCCTCACTCTATAGTGATGCATCTGTTCCCAAGTTCAATGAAAAATTGCTTTCGTGAGAAAAACACTACAAGCATTGCCTCCTATAGGTGTGGGGGAAAACTCTCTGTGCCTTAGCTTCCTCACTGGAAAAAAAAGGGAATAATAACAGTGCCTATCTTTCAAGCTTGTGAAGACTAAAGCACTTACTTGTGTAGCCTACTTATGACAGTGCCTTGCATACAATAGTAATACCTCATTATGTGGTGTTACTGATGATGGTGATGATGATGATTTGTAGAAGTTATTTATTCAAGCCTCGAATATGAAATATCATCAAAGGAAATTACACTTCTGCCCCCAAACTTCAACCACTGACCATAGTCTACATGTTATTAGTCATTAGGTCTACTCAAAAATATTCTGGCTCATCTTCTTCCAGGCATGTGTTAGGTCTGCACTTCACCAACTGTTTTTAAATTAGACACGACCAATGTCACTTGCTTTGGCCAGTAACATGTAAGCAGAAGTGACTTGTGTTACACCCACATGGAAGCTGTAAGAGCCAGTGCACAATTTGCCCCATTCTCTTACCACCTCTATAGAGGCTGTGGAAATATGTACTGAGAAGGAGTCTCTATCAGCTGAGTCCTGAATGGCGTGATGAACAAGATTCCTCTTTTGGTCGACATTTGACATATAGAGAGAGTCAAATAAATTTTTGCACATTAAGCCACAGTGATTTAGGAGTTGTTGTTACCACAGCATCTTAATTGATAAGTCACACTGATATATATGTATTGTTATTATTAGCATCATCATCATCATTATTTTAGACACTTGTTAAAATGTGTGTATACAGAAGGAGATTTCTAGAAACAATAATAACTTGGTATACATTGGGATGTATAGTATTTGATCTTACAGAGATAATTACACTTTTAGTCCTTGATCAAGTTTCCATAATTTATTATATTTATTTATTTATTTTTTGGCCACGTGGCATGCAGGATCTTAGTTCCCAGACCAGGGATCAAACCCGTGCCCCCTTCAGTGGAAGCACAGAGTCCTAACCACTGGACCGCCCGGGAAGTCCCAATTTTTTTAACATGAAAATTCTGTTACTTAAAGAGCATTAGTGTCAGTGTCTCTCTCTCTCTCTCTCTCTCTCTCTCTCTCTCTCTCTCTCTCTCTTTCTCTCTCTCTTTCTCTCTCTCTTTCTCTCTCTCTCTCTCAAGATAATCTGAAAGTGGAAGCCTTTTTCAGGGACTTAAAGCTTACCCTGAACTCATTAGAATCTTCATAGCCTTTTACATTTTGCCCTATGCGGTTTGGGCAGACAGCCCAGATGCCACATCATTTTATACGTTCTAAGTGAGCCAAAAGATCTGCCCATCTTCACATAATTACTTCTCTTGTGCTACTATCACTGTCTTGGTTGGCAGTGAACAAATGAGACCCTTTCACTTGAATCAACCAAAATTTCATCCCTGGGTGGGGAACTCAATATTACAAGTGATTACAAGTTTGTGTATTTGTGTTTTCAAAGATCTTGCCACCCCAAATGGAAGAGTGGAACCATTAACAGACTATCCAAGTAAATAGTGAGGAGGGAAAAACCTCAGGTTCAAAGCACTAGTTGTTACTCTTTGAACATTCTTTACCTGCCCGTGGCCTCTGATGGGGCTCCTCCTTGGGCTGTCTTTGCACAGGGCTTGAGAGGCCTCTTCTTGTTCCCCAGTTGGGACAGCAGTGAGTCTCCTGACATGGCAGGATCTCACAGAAAGTGATCTCTGGTACTTGGAAGGGGAGTTGTGTGGTTGCCAGAGATGTATTAGGTGCTGCAAGGCATTGGACAGAGGGGAGAGTGACAAGGTTAACCTGAAAGGCTGGCTCTTCTCTTGCCGGTTCACATGAAACCCAGGCTGGGTTTGAGGGTGAGGAATGTGACGATCTTACCCAAGGGGGAAGCTGTGGGTGGCAGAGCCGGATCCTGGGAGCTGGTGAGGTTTCTGGGGGAGGAGAGCAAAGTGATTAATGAAAGAGGCCTTCAAGAATCCTCCCCGAAGGAACACAAGACTGGACTCTCACCTCGAAGGGAGACTTGGGGCACATCGGTCTTGATCTTTTAAGCTGAGTATGTAAAGGGAGACTATTGTCAAGCCACTGTTAAAAAAAGAAAGAAAGAAAGAAAGAGTTACGTGGCAGATTTGATTCCAGATATATCTCACACAACCAGCTGGCCAGAGATGTCCTCTCCCAGGCCACACAGATGGGAGAGGAGGGGGCAGGTGGCCAGGGCTGACAGAAGCGCCATGGAAGCCAGCACAGTTCTGCCTCTCAGCCCTGGTGAGAAAAAGCCCCCAATCTTCCCAGAGCTCAGAGGCTCCCTGGCTACTCCGGGCTGACGGATTTTTCCACAAAGCAGCCCCCTGGCCCTGGCAAGCTGTCTCAGAAACGTCTGTCACTAGTGGAAGATTACAAGAGGAAGCATGTAAATCACTGGAGGCAGCCCTCTGCTCCTTGCAGGAAAAACTCAGAGCAAAGTGCATATCCCCCTGGTGGAGGGCATCCACACTGTGGTGTTGGGAAATGAAAGGCCACACAGGTTTAGTCAGCAGTAGGTGCCAAACCCTTTGGCCGCTTCTGACATCTTCCTGCTGCCTGTCTTTTCAGAGCACAATACACCAAATTGGACAAAGGAAGGAAAAAAGTACAATAAAGCATCCATTTCCACACTACATGACTTCAAAATAATGAGTGTATCTTTCCCCCCAATTATCAGCACTTATATAGCCAAAAGGAAGCTTACCTTAAAGGTCCTGAGCTTTGGGAAGCTCTTCCCAATATTGCTCACACATCCAAACACTCGGCATTCTCCTCTTTCGAGGGTGTCTCGAGAACTCTCTCTACAATCCCACCGTGTGCTGGGCCTGACACAGGGGACCTTACTTGACCTCTTGCCGGCTTGATGTCACATCTGGTTCTCTAGACTCAACTCCTCATTAGTATTGATATCTTGTTCCCCACCAAAGGTCGTGGATTTACCATCATTAAATATACACAAAGAAATGTGCCACACATTTGGATTCTGCTCCTGAAGAAAGGATCCCCAGAGTGTTCTCAGCAGCAGCTGGTTCCTGCCCAGTGGGCACAGCCCTGCCTGGGAAAAGTGGTGCTGAGCTCCAAAGATGCCGTTAGACAGAATTTGTGGCATCGCCCTGGCAACTGCTTGCTGTGGTCCAGTCTCCCTGACTTTGTTCTCCCACATTCCCCATTTTCTATCTCCCTATTACTAATCCTTAAATACTCTTTCTGATTTGTTTGCCATCTGCATCATTGCATGGCATGGGCAACTTCTAGGATCATAGAGTGAAATAGACATCTGCTTCTTTCTTTAGGGTTTTGACCCTTCTCAGGTACACCACAGGCTGGAAACAAGACAATAAGCCCAATACCTCCCATTTCTGGTCTTAGAGGTCAACAACATTGGAATTTGTACGATCTGATAAGCACATTTAAAAAGCAGTCTCTTCATATCAAAATTAGACTTCCTATAAGCTTTGCATTGGATTTTCATGGGAATCTGTGTCTCTAGAGAATGTTAAGCATGTCTGTGAAAAGTAGATGCTCACACTCTTCCTGAGTTGGAAATCCCAGAAGAAGACAAGTTCACTTAGGAGAGTGAGAAAAGTACACCAGCTTCTACCGTGAATTCTATGTAGTGGTGTCAAATACTTGGGGATGCTTCCTGCAGTGGGCAGTAGCAAGTGAAAAGTTAAAATGCTGAGGGGAAAGAAGGGTACAGAGAGACCCACAATGTCTCCTATAACTGAGAAGCTGCTTTGGATCAAGAAACTGGAAGCATCCTTGGGACCATCCCTTACTTAGCCTCTGAGGATAATTGTCTCCTCTGAGACAAGGCCCAGAAGCTAGTCCTTTTCCACACTAACAAAGCATTTTTGGAGGGATATATAAATACCCCTTCCACCATGTAAATAGACCGAAAACAAGAAGGCGAGGAGGACACAGGAAAGATGACCAGGGCTCAAAGGCTGAGGAGCCATCATAGCAGCAGCACGAGCCTGAAGACCAGAGACCTGATAAAGACCCCTCATCCCAGTAAAGGATGACCCCTCCTCCCTGCGAAGGAGGGATGGCAGTCAAAAGGCACGTGATGCTTGCATAGCAAATGTATTTGTTTGCTTTAACTGCTTAGTACATTTGGCTACAATTTCATCATTATTGCATATCTTGGGGTAATCTCAGTCTCTTTTGGTATAAAATCCAGAATTCTAATAATATGAATATCCATGGGAGAGTGGATTGTACCTGATTACCTACTCACTCTTTTCACCTAAGTAGATAGGAAGGAGAGCAAAGATTCTGAGAAAGTTATTTGCAAGGCTAAAAAAGATACACGCACGCACGCACACACACACACACACACACACACACACACACGAAAGGCACAGGGAGCTGGTGAGAAATATCAGTTGATTAAAAAAAAAGATCATCCTTTATCTCATATTTAAGAGCAGAAAGCCTGTGCTTCTTTTCTTCAAAGTATGAGTTTATAAAGGGCTCCTGTATCTCTAAGCTAAATCAAAGGCCAATGTCTGGTTTAAAGGGCTCCTTGTCTTCAAAGTAAATAGAAAGTCAGTCCCCAGTTCATGTGTGAGAAAAGGAAGATGGGAAGAGAAAAAGAGCTTGACATAGCACAACACTGATGTTTTTCTTACCAAAATGCCATCACAGCAATGAGTGTTATAACCAAGGTCTGGAAAACCCAGTTAGGACACGACTGTTTTTTTCCTGAAAAAGAAACCTATAAAAAATTCAGCAATGAGAAATGAAAAATCAGTGATGCCAACTTTGAGAAGGATGCCTGAAGACTCACTCCCCAGGGGGATCTTCGCTGCTCCCTTCAGCCTACATCTCCCTCCTCCTCTCTGCCTCTGAAAACAAAGTCCTTTCAAAGCCAAGTTCTTCCCTTTTCTTGGCACTCCAGGCTACACTCTCTCTTCCCTGCAGGACAACTGTCTGTGCCATTCATTTAGTGCTTTTTCTTGAAGTTTTATGAGAGAAGACCTACCAGACAATATACTGTCAGAACCCAGAGGTCCATTTCTTTTAATAGGATACTTTTGAAAATCAAAAAGTCTTCAAGACATAATAGAATAAATCCCAATGGAAGAACTTCAGGCAGCATAACAAATTGTAGAAAAGATTTTTGTGGCATGAAATACTATTAATTACTCCTTAAATCATATACAATTTTTTCCAATGCTGCCACCTATTTTTGAGGACTGTTCTGGGCCTATGTCTTATTTATTCTTATATCCATTCAACAAATATTCATTAAGCACTACTATGAGCAACGTTATAGGGGGATATGAAAATAAGTAAATTACACTCTCTAGGAAGTGAGTGAGACAAACCTTTAGGACTGGTACATATTGGCATTAAAAACTTGCACATAAGGAATGAGCCAAGAACCATAGGAGAGACAGCTGTGCAACTGGTGAGGAATCTCACTGGAGATACGAGAGGCTTTCTGCCCAGTTAAATATGGTGCTCCTTAAATATGGGTTTCCTACTAATGCAATAGAGAGTATTATGTTTGCTTCCTTCTGGGGGTACAGGATTGGAAGGGAATTGGAGGATGGTGGTAGTTAAGAAATAGTTTAAAATTGGTCTTTGAATTTCTTGGGCAGGTTATCTGCATAAAGAAAATGTTCTTCAATGTAATATCGGGGGTCGGAGGGGCGGCATTAACCACACGCTTTTTAACAAGTACCCAAATTTTAGGGTTATCATAACTGAGTCATCCATAAGTGCAGTAGGAAACCACTTTGAATACCAAGAAGTGGATGGTTTATACCATTCCTACATCCCACTGGAATGGTTTTGAGGACATCCTAATAGTGTGCTGTGCAAAGAAAGAATTCAATGCAATGAAATTTGCTGAGTTGATTAGAATTAAATAGTATTAATCTCAGAATAAGAGCTTCCCCTTCCAACCTACTCCACAAAGCTGCCAGATTATTTTAAGTCTCCATGCTTTTGCTCAAAAGCCTTTGACCTTGTATAGGAAAATGGCCTAAGACCTGGGGTCAGACCTGGAGTCAAGCCCTGAACAAGTCATCTAAGTGTCATTGATCCTCATTTTCCTCATCAGTAAAATAGGAAAGATAAAATCATACCTGCCTACCTTTCAGAGTTATTGGGTGGACCTGATTAACAGAGAAATGTTTCTCAAGTTCAAGTCTGCATGAGAATTACTATGGAGTTTGTTAAAAAATCTAAATGCCCTGAAAAATTCTGATTCAATAGGTTTCCATGTAGCGTGAGGTGGGGGGCTGTGAATCTATAAGAAGTGAGATAATGAAAAGTATCTGTGTTTGCTAATGTGTTTAGAATAGATAACTAATAAGAACCTGCTGTATAGCACAGGGAACTGCACTTTGCTGTACAGTAGAAACTAACACAACATTGTAAGACAACTATACCCCGATTAAAACAATAAATAAATAAATTTAAAAATAAACGTACACATTGAGATGATACATCATTTATTCAGTATGATCCATTTGACCTCTGTGTTACTGATTTTCATAATACCCTGAATTGTGGGGGGAGGTGGGCTCTCAGAAGAAGCCTGTGTTTGTTCCTTCCCTCTCTCCCTTCTCCTCCACGTACTCTGAATTTTTACTCGAACCCTGAGGTCTTTGTCACCTGGCCCCAATCAACACACAGCAGGAATCAAAGAGAAGGAAAGGAGAGGAACCCTTTGGACTGGATGAGACCTTAATCTTCCTCCAGAATGAGCATCATCTTGGCCAGCATTGACCCAGCCAGGCTTCTTCTCACCATCAGGTAAAGCCCACCAACTGCTCATAGCCAGCACTTTGCTCATTAATGCCCCCACCCAACCCAGGAGGACCACTCCCCACCCATGCACTTGTGTTTCAATGCTCCAAGGATCTTGGAGGCTTTGAGGAATAAAGGTTACCTAGGGGGTTGGTGTATGGAAGGAAGAGTTAACCTCGGAGAAATAGCCAAAACCTCCTAGAAAGATAGTACAGGGAGAGCAAAACACCACCATTACTTGTATTTTATCAAGCTCCCTGGAAGACTCTGATACATGCCAAAGTATGAGAACCACTGAAATAGTGGGTTTGAAAATACTAAATAGCGGTGGACACTTACATGGCACTTATGTGCCACACACTCTTTTGAGTGCTTTATGTATGCTAATTTATTTAATCTCACAGTAATCCTCAACTACTCCTCTATAAGGCAAGTACGGTTATCATCTCTATTTTAGAGATGTGGAAACATGAGTCCCAGGAAGGCTAAGTTCCTTACTCAAGATCACACTGCTAGTAAGTCACAGAGCCAGAATTTGAACAAAAAAACCCTTGGTTCCGGAATCTGTGCTCTTAACCCCAATGCCATGCTGCCTCCCTTTTCTGTCTGTAAAGAAAGGGTACACTGTACAACTTAGATGTTATTGTTGTTATTCAAGAAGCCTTCATGGCTGCCAAACGAACTCCTTAACTGGTGATCCAGAAACTGAGCCTCACGTATTTTCAGCCTTAACTTCTACTCTCCTCCCTGACAAACTGCCACCTAGTCCTTCAAGGAAGCTGGTGCCGGCTCCCAGACCTCGGCTTGTGCCATTCCATCTGAAACGTCTCCAGCAGCACCTGTTACTTTCTAGCCAAAGCTTACGCCCCCTTGAAGGCCCGGGTCCCATGACACTCCCACGGTGCTCTGAGCCTCTGCAGTATTTATCACATCCGGGTACAACTGTTCTTTGTATTCTCTTCTGATCTTCCCTGGCTACCTTAAAATTCTTTAGAAGGGGCCACATCTTACTCACTTTTGCATGCACAGGGGCATAGGACAGTGAATGCATGAAGTCTCTGAATTGAATGGGTGCTCTTTAATGTCTGGATGTCCATATAAGTCCCTGAGCCTGTGTCCACACCCCAACTCCCCCACCACCCATACACCCAAGACACTGAATCTCTTAATGCTTTAAATTTAGATTGTGAGCCTTCAGGGAATATTTTCAGACTGGGCTCTCCATTCATTCATTCATTTGACAAATATTTCTTGAGTACCTGCTCTGTGTCTGTCCCTGGGGACACAGAGTGAGGAAGGCTGACACAGAGCCTGTTCTCATGGACCGTGCTAGTTAATATTCTGAGAAAACTGCAAAATAAAGATTCTTTGTGTGCAAGATGGGCGCTACAGAGGTTGCACAGGAACCAAATTGTACCAATCAGGGCCTCCATGGATGTAGATACAATTCCCTCTATCCCCTTGCAAACTGGTTAGTACAAAGAGCACCTTCCCTACCCAGT
>NW_006790307.1:920212-962648 GCF_000442215.2 Lipotes vexillifer
AGCACCTTCCCTACACAGTATTTTTAGTATTTTGTGTTTATTGAGCAACCTGCTATGTGCTGGGGCATTGTGCAAGGGCTTTCGCTCATTTAATCCTATCAATACTCTTTGTAAGGTAGACATTATTATTATCTGTTTCCCAATGCAATTAAGTAAACTTGCCCCAAAACACTTCTACATATACATTTATCCATGTATTTATGCCTGTTGGTGTAGCAAGAAGCTTGTCCACAGCATAACATTTTAGTAGTTTTTAGTAGAATATTAAACTTTCTAAACCCTCTTAGAATAGTTCAGTGACGTACAACATGAGGAGTAGAGAGTAAATTGGGACAATGGCCCAAACATCAGGTCAGCCCGTAACAGGATATAGGTTAAGGTCATAAATATCTTCCTCCGGGAAAGGCCACCTTTGGACAACTAGTGGATCTGAGGGAGTGAGCTGAGGTTCACAGCTATTATGAATGGCAGCTAGGAAGACAGTATTGCAGCTTCTCCCTCACTGACAACTTCTCTGCAATGGAGAGGGTGTCCTTTAAGTTAATAAATGATTAACCTTCACCTTTGATGTAAATGTTATCCTATTTGATGAAATGCTCTATTCATTAATAAAGCTGTCACATTTTATCCTTTGCAAGCAAGTGAATACCTAGTCTCCATTTGCATATATAGTACTAAATATCAAAGGGAAAAGAGGGATTTGTGGATTAACTGACACCCCTTTGAGATCTTCTGGAGACAAAGATAAGGGCCTGAGTTGAGTGAAGGCATCCACACAGATCTTGCAGCCCAGAGTCATCTGCCGATGAATTTCACCTGATGGGGACTATATAAACAAAAAGGGGCAGAACAATATTTCTGAAATGAACAGGTTCTCTACTCATATCTCTAAACTTCTCTTTGAAAAACCAGTTAATATCTATTAAAAGGATAATATTTAAATGCCTTAAGTGCATAAGGATGCCTAGGGAACCCATCAACGAATAAATGAAGAAAAAAATTCCTGATCAATTTTTCTAAAGACTATTTGAATAGAAAATATCACCTCTGTTCATTATAAATTTAAGTCTATTTACCTTGCTGGTTTTTTTGGGAATGGTCCTTTTTGGAGAAGATGCACTAAGAGCTCTGCTAAATTTGCTTTAAAAAGAGAAAGAGAAAATTAGTTTTGATTCAGATGCCTCTCCAAGAGTTATATGACAAAGGCCCAGGCTGTCACTAACACAGCAGTATGCTTTTTTTTATTATTATTATTCAGTGGTAATTTAAAAAAGGAAGAGTCAAGGCAATTGAGAGTTCTTTTTGTGTACAAGAAACTTAGTAAGTATAAATAAATGCATTAAAAGTTACATTTCCCTTTTTCTCAAAATATATCCCAGAAAATGTGCACGTGCCTCAAGTAATTAAAAAAACAGAATAAAAGTTTTTTCCCTGAGGACCAAACATGGTTTTCTAAATTTAGAAATGGCCACCTTTCCTCCTTAAAGGAAAGGCCACCCTTTCGTTAAAATGTAGCACTTCCTATAATCACTGCTCTTAAACAGATGCATTATATTTTGTTTTATTTTAAAAGCAGCAACAAAAAAAATAAGAAAATTATCACATAAAACAACTGTGTTCCAAAACATTCTGAAAGAAGAATAGGGACTTAATTAAAAGAAAGTAATGGTTGCTGCTTGGTAGGACAAACCATTCAGAGTGATCTAGTTATGGAAAGACCACATTCTCTCCTTTCTCCCAATTTCTATGGCAATCCTGGAAGTACCTGATTGAGCTCATTTCACTGGCGGAGGACTTCCAACTACTGAGCCGCTTTAGCCTGGCCAGCCTTCTGTTCCATATTTCTAACTCTTCTATTCTTTCTTCAAGGTTGTTGGTTAGTTTGCAAAGCTGCTTCACTGCACCCACATTTTCCATAAAGATCTGGTCCTAAAAATGAAAATACTTCAGAGCACATACAGTTTGAGACCACTAGACAACTGTCCATGGCCCATCCAAAGACAGTTGGAAAACTCCATTGAAAACGGCTACATACACACACACACACACACACACACACACACACACACACACACACACACACACACACACACACACACACACACACACACACACACCCCCCCACACACAGCACACACACACACACACACACACACACACACACACACACACACCCAGCCTCAAGTTCATTCAAGATAAATCTGGAGGCTTGAAATTTCAAGTGGTCTTGCCAAACTTCTGGCTATGTAGTAAAACTGCTTATGTTCAATTTGCAATAAAATGGAAATATGTCCTTGTATTCCAAGAGAGAGAACAGAGCTGAAGGACACTGTCAAGTTTCCAATCCAGAGATTTATTTTCAGTGGCCATTATGCTCTATTTAAAACTCATGTAAAGAAAGTCAGAACAGGCTTCTGAATGTTGATTTGTGTTTGCATCACTAAATCATAAGGAATGACTCCAGTTCTCCCTGGTAAAATGTGCATCAAATTGCTCAGGTGAAGGAGGGAGGAAAGAAGACCTGGGCTTTTCTCTGAGTTCTGCCACCTGCCAGATGTGAGATCCTGGGTAAAATGTAACAACTTCTCTGAGCTTCAGTTTCTTCATTTATAAATGAGAGGATGATTCTTGAGGTGTTGATTTTTGTCTTAATATCCCATAAGCTATTACATGCAATTTACATTTTAGCGTAAACAAAATTTAAAACAACAGCACTTAATTCTTCCTATTCAAAGAAAGTTACTGACATGTCAGAAAGAGCAAGAAAGGAGAGATCAACCAAAACCACAGGGATCCAGACACCCCTTCCCCCACCCACACGTCAGTTGTTTTGGGAACATGTGTGTCTGTCTCTTAGCCATACAAAAATCCTGGAAAGCTCTCATCAACTCACACCCCAATCCCATGACCACTCCTCTTCCCCACCCTCCTCTGTTTACAAGTTTAGAATGTCGTGGCGCTCTTTGGGGCTCATAGAGGCTGGTCCACTGTTGTAAAGTGATGAGCTCAAGGACAAAACAGAAAGACTGTTTTGTGGCTGGGGATCAAACTCAGGGCTGTGTGTCCTTGAGATTCTCATCATGCAAACCGAAGTTTTCTGGGTTTCAAACACTGTAAAGCAACCCCTTGGAAAGGATTCAAAAGCTGAATGTTATAGATTTTAGGCTTAGTTCATAGAGTTTAAAGGCATACACACTGGTATAAAACACACTGGTAAAGGTAAGTATATAGTCAGTTTAAGAATACTCTAATACCATTATATAATGGTATATAAATCACTTAACTCTAGCATAAAGGTTAAAGGACAAAAGTATTAAAAGTAACTATAGCTTCAATAATCTGTTAATGGTACACACATAAAAAGAGGTAAATTATGACACCAAAAGCATAAAACATGGTGGGGGGGAGTAAAAGGGAAGAGTGTTGTATGTTATCAAATTGTTACTGGCCTAAAATAGACTGTTAAATCTATAAAATATTTTATGTAAGCCTCATGGTAATCACAAAGCAAAACCTACAGTAGATACACAAAAGGTAAAGAGAAGAGAATCAAAGCATAACACTACAGAAAATCACTGATTCACAAACGAAGACAGCAAAGAAGGAAGAAAAGAACAAATGAACTACAAAACAGCTAGAAAACAATAAGATGAGAATTTAAAGAAGAATTAATACAAATCTTTCTCAAACTCCTCCAAAAAATGGAAACTCCATCCACTGCAAACTCAATAAGGCCATCATTACCCTGATACCAAGGCAAGATAAGAACACTACAAGAAGAGACAATATCCCTGATGAACATACATGCAAAAGTCTTCAACAAAATATTAGCAAACTGAATTCAACAATACATTAAAAGAATCATATGTCATGATCAAGAAGGATTTATTCCTGGGATACAAGAATGGTTCAATATATGCAAATCAATCAATGTGATACACTCTGCTAACAAAATGAAGGATAAAAATTATATGGTCATTTCAATAGATGGAGAAAAAGATTTTGACAAAATTCAACATCCTTTCATGATGAAAACTCTCAACAAATTAAATATAGATAAAATATATCTCAACATAATAGAAGCCATATATGACAAGACCACAGCTAACATGTACACTTAATGATGAAAAGCTGAAAGCTTTTCCTCTAAGGTCAAGAACAAGACAAGACATGCCCACTCTCCCTGTTTCTATTCAGCACAGTACTGGAAGTCCTAGACAGAGCAACTAGACAATAAAAAGAAAGAAAAGGCATCCAATTTGGGAAGGAAAAAGTAAGACTGTTTCTGTTGAAGATGATATCTTGGATACAGAAAATCCTAAAGACTCCATCAAAAAATAGAACTAATAAGTGAATTCATTAAAGTTGTAGGATGAAAAATCAACTTACAGAAATAAGCTAGTTTCCATACACTAATAATGAACAATTTGAAAAAGAAAGAAAGAATCCCATTTACAATAGCATTAAAAACAATGAAAATACTTGGGGATAAATTTAACCAATGAGGTGAAACATCTGTACACTGAAAATTATTAGACATTGGTGAAAGAAATGATGAAGACACAAATAAATAGAAAAATATGCTGTGCTCTTGGATTGGAAGAATTAACATTGTTAGCATGTCCATCCTACTCAAAGCCATCTATAGATCCAATGCAATCCCTGTCAAAATTCCAATGGCATTTTTCACAGAAATAGAAAAACTAATCATAAAATTGGTACAGAACAGCAAAAGAACCCAAATATTCAAAGCAATTCTGAGAAAGAACAAGGCTGGAGGCATCACACTTCCTGATTTCAAACTATAATACAAAGCAGCTATCATAAAACAGTATGGTACTGGCATAAAAATACAGATACAGAGACCAATGGAACAAAACTGAGAGCCCAGAAATAAACACACCCATACGCTCAATTAATATTTGACAAGGAAGTCAAGAATACTCAATAGGGAAAAGATATTTTCCTCAATAAACGGTGTTGGGAAAATCTGATATTTACATGCAAAAGAAATTGGACCTCTATCTTACACCACTTACAAAAATTAACTCAAAATGTGTTAATAACTTAAATGTAAAACCTAAAATTGTAAAACTCCTAGAAGAAAACATAGGGAAAAATCTCCTTGTCTTGGCAACCATATTTTGGACAAGACCAAAAGTACAATCCACGAAAGCAAACAAACAAAAGTGGGACTACATCAAACCAAAACTTCTGTGTAGCAAAAGAAATAACCGACAAAATTAAAAGGCAATCTACTGAATGGGAGAAAATACTTGCAAGCCATATATCTGATAAGGGTTTAATATTCAAAATATATAAGGAATGCATACAACTCAATAGCAATAAACAAACAAATATTCCAATTTAAAAATGGGCAGAAGGGCTTCCCTGGTGGCACAGTGGTTGAGAGTCCGACTGCCGATGCAGGGGACACGGGTTCGTGCCCCGGTCCGGGAAGATCCCACATGCCGCGGAGCGGCTGGGCCCGTGAGCCATGGCCGCTGAGCCTGCGCGTCCGGAGCCTGTGCTCCGCAACGGGAGAGGCCACAACAGTGAGAGGCCCGCGTACCGCAAAATTTTTTCTAGAAGATCACACAAAAGTTGGGAAGGGAAGGAAGGAAGTCAACTAGGCTACTACAAAATCTAGACTGAGAAGGGCAGAACCTGAATAAATATTTTTCCAAAGAAGACAGACAAATGGGCAACATGTACAAGAAAAGACACTCAACATTACTAATCATCAGGTAAATGCAAATAAAAACCACAATGAGATATCACCTCACACCTGTTAGGATGGCTATTATCAAAAAGACAAGAGAGAACAAGGATCTGGAAAAAAGGGAATCCTTCTGTTGGTGGGAATGTAAATTGGCATAGGCACCATGGCAAACAGCTTGGAAGTTATACAAAAATTAAAAATAGAACTACCATATGAATATGATCCAACAATCCCATATCTGGGTGTATGTCCAAAGGAAATGATATCACTATCTCAAAGAAATATCTGCACCCCCATGTTCGTTACAGCATTATTCACAATAACCAAGATATGGAAACAACCTAAGTGTCCATCAGTGGATGGATGAAGAAAGTGTGTGTGTGTGTGTGTGTGTGTGTATATATATATATACATATGTATTATTCAACTATGATAAAGAAGGACATTCTGCCATTTGTGACAAGGTGGGTGGACCTCGAAGGTGTCATACTAAGTGAAGTAAGTGAGACACAGAAATATAAGTACTGTATAATATCACTTATATGTGGAAACAGAGAATAGACTGGTGGTTGCCAAAGGTTGAGATAGTGGGGGAAATGAGGAAATGTTGGTCAAAATGTACAAACTCAGTTTAGGATGAATAAATTCTGGGGATCTAATGTGCAGCATTGTGACTATAATTAACAATACTATATTATATACTTGAAAGTTGGTAAGAAAGTAAATCTTAAATGTTCTCACCACACACACACACAAAATGTAATTATATGAGGTGATGTGTATGTCAACTAACCTTACTGTGGTACTCATTTTGCAATATATAAGTTTATCAAATCATCATGTTGTACACCTTAAACTTACCCTGTGCTGTATGTCAATTTTATCTCAACAAAGCTTAAAAAATGTAGTTGTATGGGAGGAGAGTTTATTTAAATAAAACAAGATTGGACGTGAATTAATAACTGGAATCTGAGTGAAATGTATAAATGTGTTTCATTACTATTCTCTCTTATTTTGTATATGTTTGAAATTTTTCATTAAAAATGTTTAAAAATAAGGGCTTCCCTGGTGGCGCAGTGGTTGAGAGTCCGCCTGCCGATGCAGGGGACGCGGGTTCGTGACCCGGTCCAGGAAGCTCCCACATGCCGCGGAGCGGCTGGGCCCGTGAGCCATGGCCGCTGAGCCTGCGCGTCCGGAGCCTGTGCTCCGCAACGGGAGAGGCCACAGCAGTGAGAGGCCCGCGTACCGTAGGAAAAAAAAAAAAAAAAGTTAAAAAATAAATAAATCACAAAACAAAAACAAAGCAAAAAAAAAAAAATCCCTTGACACAAGCTGTTCTAAATTTTCTAATTCTGGTATAGATTTTCCTTCTAAATTTGTTTTATAAAAATAAGGCAGAAATCATGAAAATAAGAATGACTTTCTATGGTTGTAAACCATAGTAAATGTCATCTGACTATTTACTGTGTTTAGTAGAAAGCCTTATAGTAGAATTATAGCTGTAATATTTAGAGTCGGTCACATGGTCAGTCGATGTCCACCCAGCAGTCCAGCACAGGTTCCCAGCCATCATCTCTGACTCCTTCCCCCACAGGAAATCCATCACACAGTGCTGTCAGTTCAACATCCTAAATCTCCTGAATCTACCTACTTCTCTCCATCCTCACTGGCACTACCATACCTAATAAAATTTTTAATTTTTCTTGGCAACTGGCTTCCTTTTTTCCATCCCTCTTTTAAAAAAATGTTTGCTTGATACAGTAATTTGTGATTTAGCTCAAACCAAAGCAGACAGTGGAGAATGATATTAATGTCCCCTCTAAACCACAGTCAGTTCTTTCTGCCATGTCTCCCCACAGGACTTTTAATGCTGCTAATGGCATATAAGCGATCGCTGCAATTGTCCAGTTATGTGTCAGTAATGATGAAAAGCCAGCTCTGACTTCTGCAACTCAAATATGCCAACACCATACATCTTCCCAGTAGATTCAACGGGCAGGAAGATAATTCATGTATTTTCCTATCTAAGAGGAAATAGAGGTGGAGAGGGAATTTACTACTACCTTCCTGACAGTAATGATGGCCCTGACTTTACAGATCCAATCGGAGGTTACCAAAAAAATTAATTTCTAGGACATGTTATTGGGATTGCTTCTTATTAAAAGACTTCTGATTTCTTGTCCTCTATCTTCACAGTAAAGTCAGTACAAATATGTTCAAAAACATAATCTAGAGTTCTCTGAAAATAACCTTTTCAGTGCAAGTGGTAAGGTCTCCATGGGTTCATTTTAACCACGAATGTGCACCTAGATGCCTCAGGAACTTTTTCTAAGTGTCCAACTCGCAGATAGAGGTTCGTATTCGTTAGGACAGAGAAGGGCATAAGGCTGGGGCATTTTGAAAAGCTTCCCCATCTGACACCCACTGTTGGTTAAGAACTATTTTATAATTGAATCTAATTAATCAACTCTGTCCAGTTATTATTAACCATTTCAAATGGAATCCAGTACCTCAACTAAAATGTAGCTTTATAATTGTGATGTAAAAATGATCAAACCAGCTTGCCACCAAAAATTGCTCATGAGATTGGGTTTGGGGGCAGCAGCAACTGCTTCAAATCACATGAGAATTTTCACCCACTGTTTAAAAGACTTGCTTTGGGGTGAGGGGACTTATGGACAGCGTGAGCATATTTTTTGAAAGGACACGTAGGGCAGTTTGGCAAGTATAAGTGCACAGGAAAACAGGGAGGTGTTTGTGAAATCAGAGACATTATTTAGCTTAAAGTGTGTCTCTGTTGAAGCCTCTCCTTTCACATAGCCCCCTTCACAAGCTGTGCTCTAATCATATTGAACCTTGTGCCGGTCACAGAACATGGATCATGTATCCCCTTGTCTCTGCCTGCTCCCTCTGCCTAAACCAGCTGTCCTCCCTCTCCGCCCACCTTCCTTTCACTTGGTGTCATGTTCACCAGTGTTATAAACCCCTGGAGACAGGGCCGGCCTCTTGTCCAGAGCAGATTGTCCAGAGCAGATTCTCCAGCACAGGGCAGTAACACAGGACAGACTTGAAGATTAAATGAGTGAATATTCTTACAGTGGTGATGCATGCCCTGAGGCACTCATAACCTTGCTCTCTGGTGAAATTGAAGGAAGTGGCCAAACGTCCAGTTTATTTTTTTACCTGAGGTTTTTCTCAGAAAAGCAAAGTCTATATTCCAAATTCCCTTTCCACATTAGGAAATGCAGGTGAATTAAGGAAAGAAACACCAGTGTTCAACATCCTCAGTGCGATGGGCTACTGACTCTCCTGTAACGAGCCACGTGGCCTCCGCTGATGGAAACAGATGACCGTCCCTTCAGTTCCCCTTCATCCCCTAGGAAACACGTAGACTCTGTAGAAGGCAGTTTGCAAGCTCCTGGGTCCCTTGCAGGACTGACAATAAATGAGCCCCAATGCTGGGGAGCAGCCAGGCAGTGGACTTGATTTCTCCTCTCTTTGGGAACTACAGCTTGTCCTCTGTCCAAAAACAGAGTAAGGGTAACAAAGCCTGAGAGCAAAGAATGCTTTGAGAAGTTGAAATAGGCTCTTCTTTCTTTTCCAGTGAGAGTCACAGACTTGAAAATCTCTCCTTGTGGCATCTGATGTTGCATGGACTGATGTTTTTATGATAAAATCATGGGACTAAAACAGCCTGTAATTGAGTATTATGAAAGTGATCGTCAAAGGGAGAAAAACTGTCTTTTAGCCAATGGGTGTGCCTGGCAATTGTTTAGGCTTTGGATAAACTCAGCTTTAGATCTTTGTCCAAGAGTTTATTTGTGGACAGCTCACCAGGCCTTGACATGGATTTAAAAAAAAAACTAGACTCCTCAAACCAGAAAAGCAGGCTGCTGAGCTGGTGTAGGAGCTCAGACTTCAGCTGAACTTCCCACAGATCCCTGGAGGTGAGCTTTCCCTCCCATGCAGAGTTCTCTTGCAAAGAGGACAACTCCTGGGCTCATTTCCCTGGATGTTGTATTTTGACCTCTGCCTTAAAAGGGGAGAGCACAAGTTCATAAAACTGTTTCAAATTATGTGTTTTAATTGTTGCCCTTTGTTTGCTTTAGAACTCTTGCTTAATTTTTGTTATCTCAGTTTAAATGTAATTTTCTGTGGAAGGGCTTGAGTCCTTTGAATGAAGCAAGTTTCCAGTTGAACTAACACATGGCACCGTTTATTGTAATTCTTTGATTTCTTCTCTTTCTGGGTGACCAATGAACTCCTTTTGAGGGCAGTGTCTTAGGGCCAGCTCAGTACCTGGCACACGTAGCTCAATATTCAGCTAACGAATAGAATCAATAGTTCTTTATCAAGCACCTATGATGTGCGAACCACTGTCTTAAGTACAGGGAGAAAACAATTAGATAAGGTAGACAGGCTCTCTGCCCTCATAGAGCATGTTTCCTAGTGGGGAGATTGGCCAAGAGCAAGTAAACCGGAAGTATATGATATAGTTTTAAGTTGTAATTAGCACCAGGAAGGAAACCACTGAAAGAGAAAATAATTGTTACTATCTTAAGCCATTGATATAGATTTGGTCTATTTTATCTCTGAGAGCACTGGGAAAAAATAAAATAACAGCATCAAGTGGAAAAGTATATTCTCATCCTGAAAAAGACAGGTAACCCAATGGAAAACTGGGCCAAACAATTCATATAAGGAGAAATCTAAATAGCTAACATAAGAAAGAGATGCACAACTTTGTTACTCATCAGAGAAAGACAAATTAAAACAGTAAGATACCACTTTACCCCAATTAGAATTGAAAAATTTAGAAAGTCTGATAATGTCAGGTGTTGATGAAGATACAGAGAAGCAGTCAAAACCTCATGTGCTGCTGTTATGAGTTGGAGCTGACCAACAATCTGACAGCATTTCATAGAATTAAGGCTGTGTGTATCCTATACCCCACCTCCAGCACACCTCCAGCGTGCCAGAGAAAACCTCCCACAGGTTCACGAGGAGGCCTGTGTGAGAACGTCCATCACTGCACAGTTGTGGTCAGCAGGGTTGGAGGAGGCCATCACTCGAGGAGGAGAACGTAAGGACATATGCCAAGGAATTCCACGCATCAGACTCTGAGCAGATGTATATAATTCAAAGAAATTTAAAACAGATTCAAAAAACAACACTAATAATGTTCCAGAAAGCCTGACTATCCAAGGGTATATATGAAACACATTAGCGTGGCTGCTATCGTTGTGGGGAGTTGGATGGAAGAGGAAATGAGAATGCAGAGAAGAAAAAATGTAATGAAGAAAAAGAGCAGTACAAAGAAGAGGGTAGTACCTCCACTCTAAAGTTCCAATAATAAAGAGGAAAGAGGAAAATCTACTGGAGAAAAAAAAAAAAATGAAAGGGATTTCGCATCTTGAGAGCTACCACTCTAGTCCAAAGTTTATTTACTTACTCTCAGTGCTCTTACTCAGTCTGAGTACCTTGAAGGCAGTGATGGACTCTGAATATCTGAGACTGAGCTCAGTAGACTGGGAACTTCATGGATGAAGCCCAAGGGAACTAAACTATACCTACAGGGAGGGAGCAGTTCTGACCTAGTGGCCAGATTTCACAGATGAAGAAAAGTCAGCATCATCAGAAAGGGACTGAGGTATCCTTAAACACTTTATAAGAAATTACTAAAACATAGTCTCTTTGAAAACTCTGGCATAAGTTCAGCCATTTTAACTAAATTCCACTTTGGTAGATAAAATGTGAAACTCCAGGTACTCAATCAGTGAAGGCCTGAATAAACGGGGCTATCTGATTTTCAAAGCATTACCATCACCTTCTGACACAATATTTAAATTGCAGTTTTAGATGTCTGGAACAATTATTCTTTTCCCAACATTTTATTACTAAAATTTCCAAGCATACAGAAAAGTTTTAAAAAAATTGTAGAGTAAATGCCCATATACACCCCCACGTAAATTCCACAATTAACATGGTGCTCTATTTCCTTTATCACACGTCTCTCCATCTGTCCATCCATCAACCCATCTTGTTTAAATGCATGGAAAAAAAATAGCAATTACTTTTTAAGAAGACATAACTACAGAAAGAAATTTTCCAAGAAAACAATAAATGGCATATTTCTGTCTAAAATTTAGAAAGAAGAGAATTTTTTCCCTGCTGCCAGTGTAAGAAGTTCCTGGGAAAGAAGATGATCTACAAACAGGTGATGAGTTGTTAAAATATCCAGGGTTGTTTTGTTTTGGGTTTTTTTTTTTTTTGCCCTACGCGGGCCGCTTACTGTTGTGGCCTCTCCCGTTGCGGAGCGCAGGCTCAGCGGCCATGGCTCACGGGCCCAGCCGCTCCGCGGCATGTGGGATCTTCCCGGACCGGGGCACAAACCCGTGTCCCCTGCATCGGCAGGCGGACTCCCAACCACTGCGCCACCAGGGAAGCCCCAGGGTTAGTTTTTGGGTTTTTTTGTTTTGGTTTGGTTTTTTTGCGCTGCGCGGGCCTCTCACTGTTGTGGCCTCTCCTGTTGCGGAGCACAGGCTCCGGACGCGCAGGCTCAGCGGCCACGGC
The DNA here is from genome assembly GCF_000442215.2 of Lipotes vexillifer. NCBI lineage: Eukaryota > Metazoa > Chordata > Mammalia > Artiodactyla > Lipotidae > Lipotes > Lipotes vexillifer. The sequence goes on from NW_006790307.1 coordinate 932,508, forward strand.
TCACGGGCCCAGCCGCTCCGCGGCATGTGGGATCTTCCCGGACCGGGGCATGAACCCGCATCCCCTGCATCGGCAGGCGGACTCTCAATCACTGCGCCACCAGGGAGGCCCCCAGGGTTAGTTTTAATAGCATATTAACTCTAATCCTTCGGCTTGGAGTCAAATCAATCAGTGAGTGCAACGGGGAATACTAACCTCCTGTGGGGAACATCACTGCAACTAATGAATGAATTTTATTTCCTCTCTTGATGAGAAAAGAAGGGACTTTTAAACTAACTGCTGAGTAGGACCTTTAAAAAAAAACATTTAGATTCTGGGCTGGCTATATGAACTTAAACTAATATAATTTTTTATAACTCAGTTTTTCTGTATTTAAAAATGAAAAATAGTATTTGTCACTCTATAAAAAAATAAGTCATTTCAGAGACACCCAAAGTGGTGGTATCTTTGAGCGGCACCTGAAAAAAATTTATTAACGATTAACCATTTATCAGTTATACTATGCTGTGGACCTAAAAGTTGTGGTCCTAAGAAGATTTGCATTAAAAAAAATTCATTTATGAAAGCAACTGCTTCATTGGGGGAAAAAGTGATTAAGGCAGAATTTCAACTCACCATACTAAAGTTAGTTTACTGTAGAACTGTAAAGAATAAAATAATTTGTTTTGAATAGCTTTAAAGATGACCTTATAATCCCAAACTGGCTGAGCCAAGTTCTGGACAAACTTTTATCTGATGCTGAAATTCATGCTCTTAAACTGGTGTGCCATGTACGATCAGGGAATTTATAATCATCAAAATCAAAGAGACTTTGGTACGGTTCATTTCCTTATCGATCCTCTCTGCCCACGTGGTTTTTTGACACTGGGTTTGCCCCATGTTCTCCTCCTACCTTGACCCAATCCTTCAGCCTTCCCAGGGCCTCTCTTTCTCCTATAGACCCTCCTGGAAGTGTTCTGCTGTCTTTAGTCCTCTTTGTTTCTCATCCTATATGAACTCGAGCGCCTGCTGGGCCAGGCAGGTAACAGGAAGCAGAGATGTGAGGCTGCTGAAGCCCCTCTGGGGTAGTCGCTTCTCAGCACCACGTCACCAGATCTGATATTTCAAGGGAACTGGAAATCCAAAATTTGTGTGAAGATCTCCTAATTTTTAAAGGTAAGCAACACATTTGAAAATTTTTAAAACACCGTGAGGGAAAAAAGTCTGCAGGCCAGACTGGGCCACAGGCTTCCCATCTGTGACCTGCGCCCATGACCTTTTCCTTATGAATTAATATCTTCACCCCTGTCTGTAGCTCCCCCTTGACCCCCAACTTCTCTCTCATGTTCCACACTCCCAGTCACCTCTGGATGTTTTCATCTGACTGCTCAGCTGACATCTCAAACTCGAAACTGAACCCATCTTTTCCCCTAGAAAACCACTTCTCCTTCAAACTCCCTTATGTTGATAGAACCACATCTCTTCCTTTCACTGAGATTCAGAAACTCATGTATTAACATAAAGTCTCTTTGAGAACCCATGAGGTATCAGATACTGTTCTAAACAACACAGGATTGACGAGGCACATTCTCTGACCTCAAGAAGCTCACAGTCCAGTGGAGGAGATACCAAATAGAGAATGACAACACAATGTGATGCATACTCTAGAAGCTGTCTATCCGGAGGCCTAAGGCAGTGTGAGGACAGGAGCAATCCAGGCACCACGGAACTCATTAACTCAATCAACCAAGATATGTTGAATTCCTCCAGTACTCTAAGCCCTGGGGTTAACACCTCATATAAAGTATTGGAGGTACAGTTTTGAAAAATATAGATTTTTTTGGTTCTCATACAACTACCCAGGGAGACTGGCACAAAACAAGTAGGCAATAAACAAGATCATTTCAGTTAGGGACAGAAGTCTCCAGGCTGCTGTGAGCAAGTTTGCAGTGTATCCCCTGCACAGAGACCCAGCTGAGGGGGAGGATGAGGTCTGCGCCAGCCAGAGGGAGCTTCTTTTTCTAATTACTGCAAAGGCGCTCTACACCCTCGCGGTGGCCCTGGATCTTACAAAGTGAAAGTGAGTGCCATGGAGACTCTTTTAGACAAGGTGGTCAGGGAAGGTCTTGCTTTGCAATTCAAATGATGAGATCATCTGAAGGGAGAGTCTTTATGGCAGAGAACAATCAACAGAACAGCTCGAGGGAGAAACAAACTTGGAGTGTGAGGAACAGAAAAAAGGCTGGCGGGAGAGGAGCTAGGAACAAGACTGTGCGTGTGTGCGCAGACACATCATATTCTGAAGGTGTTTGGGGGTTGGGGGGTATGAGTGTTAGGAAATGAGTCAGAAAGAGAAGATTCCATCCAGATTGTGGAGGGTTATAATAATAAGCCAATGAAGAGCCAAAACTGGGAAAGGGAGATTATAGGATCAGAGATTCGTTTTCTTTTGTTTTGTTTTTAAGGAAAATGATTCTACTGGCAGCTAGCTGATCAGTTAGGAGGTTGTTATAATAGCTAGGGATAAAAATGGAGAAAATAAAGAGAGTAAAAAAGGAATGTGATATACAAGAGATAGTACCTAAGTAGGAACAGCAGGACTTGTTGTCTAACTGGACCCCCTGGACGAGAAAAAGGAAGGCTTGGGAGGCCTCTTGTGATGCTCTCCCCACTGCCGCCAGCTACACCCTCAGTCCCCACGGTCCACCAATGTCTTCCTTCCCTTGTCTCTCAATCTCCCCCCTTCCTTTCCATCTGAGAACACTTGCCTAGTCTCCAGATAGCCTCTCTCCTTCCTCTGAACTGATGCAGCACTTTATGCATCCCACAGATTTATTACATCTCACGTTGTAACTTAGAGCATTATTTCTTCTGTACCTGTCACATCATCCTGCTTAGACTGTCAGCTACTTGAAGATAGGAACCAAGTGTTATTTACCCTTTCATGACTCAAATAGACAATTCCTGCCACATTATGGTTGCAGGAAAAATAGAATCAATGAGTAAAAAGTAGCCACATACTAAGTTATGGCAGGGTGGCTTGTGACATGCAGTCTTAAAAACACGCACATACAGATTATTCAAGGCTAGTGAATCATAAGATGAACCTCATCTTTACATAAACTCGGTTGTGAATTTGTTTAAGGCAGTTCTTACATTTATTGTGTGCATTTTTCTTACGCCAAGTACACCTGATAATAATGCTCAGGAAATGTAACCACCTGTTCCCAAATAATCACAGAAACAAATTTTAAAAGTTGCCAAGTAAAAAGATAGATGAACAAGCCAAAAAGCAGAGCCCCAGTGGTCGAATGCAGGAGGAGACGATGGTGTCCACTCTAAGGCCCCCTTGCTCTCAGTGTCAGCCCTGAGTCCTTTCACTCTACCTCCCCTGGCTGAGCTTTCACTGGGCCACGCGAACCATGAGAAATTTATGAGAAGCAGTAAATCACCCTGTATAAGAGAAGTTTATCTTGCAAGGTCATTTCTCCTGTTAAGAAGAGAAAAAAGTGGCTTGTACCAACTTTGGCTAACATCTCTGATCTCCAGCGTTCGCTGGTTGTATGGACAGTCTGTAAAGATCCAGCCATTCTCTTTCCTATTTCGGCACCACGTTGCAAAGTACATGTGGAAATGATACAGCAGTCACGGAGCACAACATTTTAACATTCCCATGTTCTAGTTTGCATTTTAGCTTCAATGAGAATTTCCTTATAAAAAAGAGGCATTTGGGGGAAGAGAACTGGAGTGCAGAGGGAGAGACTGTATCTTAATTGGATCTCCACCTGTTACTATAGCACACAAAGCCCGAGAAATCCTAGGGAAGGTCTTGAAGACCAACAGCCCTGGGCGTGGCAATCAAGGTTGCCATGGCGCCCACGTGAATAAGGAAGAGTCCAGGAAAGCAAGAGTTTATCTGTACATCTTTCTTATCAGTTAACAAAGAGCACGGGACAACAGGAGCCACATACCCTGCGTTCTTAATGAGAGAATAAAGGGTATTCTGGGAAGTACTTATAATGTAAAAGAGGGATATTCCACAGTGTTGAGGATTAAACCAGCAATTGAAGTCTATCCACAGAAGTGAGCCAAAGAAGAAAGCCAGCCTTCGGAGTATGGAGGTGTGGCCTTAGTGACGTCACCATAGATTGTATCACTACAAGATCCTGTTACTAAGAGAATCGCCCCTTTTCCATTCTGGACTCCTGTCAGTTTTACTTATTTATAAACTCAGTGCCCCCTTGGCATGGATTGCTCCTCAGGTGATGAATGAACCTGGCTGCCTGGAACGGGAATGCCACGCCCCACTTTCCCAGGTCTCTGCACTTGGCTTCCTAGGAATGAACTTGGGGTGTATAACCTCCCCTGGGAAAGTGAGAGGTTGGCCCTCGGAACTCCTGTTGCTAATCATCTTGACTGTCTCCCTTCAACTCAACTGGGAACGGGAAAACACTGGGCCAGGGGAGAACTAATTATTTTGCTGAACAGTGACAGTCCTAAGGCCCCGGGCAGGCATTACCTACACAGGAAACATAGAAATCTCTTTCCTGAGTGTTCTAGGGAAGGGCCACACCCAGAAGTGATACAGCTGCTACCAGATGAAACCCCAAGAGCCCCACCTTGGCCGCCTGGTGACACACTCCCAAGGCCGTACCCTGAGGCTGACAGCTGTGCCTCTGCTCTTTTCTCTCAACCTAGGAAGCTTATGAAAATGCAAGAGAGTGAGGGTGACTTTATTTTACAGATACCTCTGAATATATCTTATATTTTGGTATATATAAAATAGTTTATATTTTAAGCAAATTACATAAAAAAACTTGTGTTTTATTATTAAAAATAAATTTCTGGGGAATTCCCTGGTGGTCCGGTGGTTAGGACTCAGCGTGCTCAGTGCCGGGGCCCAGGTTCGATCCCTGGTCAGGGAACTAAGATCCCACCCGCTGCATGGCATGGCCAAAACAATTATTTTAGTTAAAAAAAGATAAATTTCTGATGGCAACACCTCTCAAGTGAAGTGATAGCCTCGCTGTGAGAGACCAAAGAATTTCTTCGGTGGAGGATGTGGTCCTGGGAGACAGGAGGAAGTAACTTGACTTCCGCCACTCGGCTGTTGCGGCCCAGTGAGCAGGCCACCCGGCGCTGTTATCCAAGTATTTGTTGTCCAAGAGCTGGTAGGTAGAAGACTGTGGAAGGGCCCAACATGAAGACGTACCCTCTACCTTGCTACTCCAAGTGTGCCTTGCTGACCAGCAGGACTGACAAAATTGGCTTCACCTGGAGACTGGTCAGAAATTCAGGATCTCAGGTCTCCATTCTTGCTTAACCAGAACGTGCATTTTAATATCTCCCTTACTGATTCGTGTACACTCTGAAGTTTGGGAAGTACTCTGCTCCGAGGAACTGACAAATTATGAATTAGTCTCCACTCAAACATCTCTACCTACTGCCCTGAAATCCCCATGCCTATCGGCCTTCCCTCCAGCATCAAATATAATAATGTGATATAAAGCAAATCAGCCACAGAGTGAATTTGCAAACCTCACAAAAGATGCAGGGTTTCACAGAATTAATAGACGTGATCTCGGAGGACCACTCAAATCACAACCAAAGCATCGGCAAGCGAGGAAACGGCAGGCTTAGACTCCTTAACAAGCGAAGAGGAAATCATCTACAAGGATGGTGACATTCCTTCAAAAGAGAATGGTTTGAATATCAAAGAATTCTGACAGGCCCCTGAGGAAAAACGATGAGGCTCATGAATATCTTTGTAAAAATGACCCACTTTATGATCGTGCTGCAAAAGTTAAACATATAGTTTTGTTGAAAAACTATGCTCCAAAAAAGAAAATAATTCAACACTTCACTCAGTCTTCAATCATTCTAAGGAGGAGCACATTGTTTTAATTATAACTTAAATGATATTATGTGAGAGAAATGACACTTTCGTAAGTTTTAGTTCCATTTTTCAAGACAAAGTCTCATCAGAACTTGCTGTCACCATTTCTCCTGATGTTTGGCCCTTGTTTGAAGGGCACTTCTGCTCAGTGGACTGTCCCAGGGCCAGCGTTCCTCCAACAAGACTCACTGGACTCCAGTGCTTACTGTTGCGTAGTCCTTTTTCCTTTTTCCCTTATGAGACTTCTTTTTGGTACCTATGACCAGTGTGGGGTAACTGATACCTACTTACTCCACAACTCAGTGAAGAATTCTTTTTTACTGTCCCGTTTCCCGGTTGGATGTTCCGTGCATTGTGATACCACAGAAGGGGGTTCGCCCGTGCGGTTAGAGCTCTAGGGTAGGTATCTGTTCAGGGTTACCTTATCCACCATGAGGAAGTTCTCCAGCGTCTCTCCGTTTTCACAGGTGACATGGCCAACCTCCCTCACGGCTCTGGGCAGGATCTCTCGCACCTCCTGGGCGATCATCCCTAGACACAAACACTCCAACAGGTTTTGTCTGGAAAAGACCTTTCTGGAGAAAATCCTCCCAGGTCTACCTCAGAATAGGAACACTGACAACTACACAGGATGTCTCTGCGAATAGATGCATATCCCCCCTCAGCATTTGCTTTGATCTACGAGGCATTTAAAAAGCAAAGGAGGAATCTGGAGCCAAGGACCACTAGAGGATTAAAAGAGGGAGTGTTGTTTTCTCCACTCTTCCTTGAGACTCTGAGCCGAATGTTGGAAGGGGTTAAGTACCTTCAGATCCCTGTACATAGACAGGAGGCTAGGGCATCGGCTTGATTTTCTTTCTTTTTCTGCAGGAGGGCCCTGCCCTCTAAATGGTCCTTTTTTCTTTAGAATTCCTGGACTGGAGTATGAACATCACTCTGCACTTCTCTGACCTGGACCTGCCTGTCCCGCCACCTTCCCTCTCTATCCCAATGCTACCCAGTGCTGCCTGTCATACAGTTTGCGCTGCCATCCGCCCCTCGGCCCTCATCCCATGAGCAAGAGGCCTCCAGTGAAAGGAGACAATGTGTTCAAAATCCTCCACCAGTACCATAGGGGGCAGGAGTGGGGATGGGGGTGTTGAGGAAAGATGACAGAAATTTCTTTAACTTTTCCTGTTCTGGTGATTATGGCTTTCACAGAGGACAAGTTAGACCGATAGGATGTTGTCAAGTGCCATAGCATACAGCCTCCAGATGAAGAGGGAATTAGAACTTTAATAGTTGACAATATAAAATTAAGAAGGGAGTTGTGTGTGTACCTGTTTGATGGGCAGTGTTTATTCCCATCGCAGATGCGAATTCAGGCTTGTAGTCGTATTCGACAATCCTCATTTGGGCTATTCTTCTCAGCTGTTCATTTGTGTCAACCTAATTTAATTAAAGAAGATCAGATTTCACCCGCTTAGATATTTGCTATTCGAATCAAGGCCCAGAGTGACCCAGAGAGATGAAGAATGTTGGGAATGGGATTGTCCTTTCCTCTTGCCCAAACTATTTTAAGAGAAATTTATGTTGTTTTCCTCCAAGAAGCAAGTTTCAAGGTTCATGTCGGCGACTTCCATCCACTGACTTATAAACTGAGCCAGAGTTTATATGGCTAAATTACAGGGCAAAACCTCCCTCATTCATTACTCTGGCCTCACTTCTGTCCACTGAGAGTTGAACCGTCCTTCTGAGAATGGGGGTTGATCACCTTGGAGAGAAACAATTTCTGTCCAGGATGGCAAGGTATCATTTCCAAATGAGCACACAATATAAGCAGCTAACAAATACAGGCTGACCTTGTATTTATAAATTAAAAATGCAGTACTTAGTTTAAGTAACAACCTATTAAGAATGGGTATATCGTACATCATTGAATTGCTTATGGACATCTTGCTAGAGAAAATTGTTTCAAGTGGCAGTTTGCTAGCCCGGATTGCTGGTCCCTCAAAATCTGGGCTACATTCCTACAGATGGCTTCTCCCCCCAGACCACCCTGGTCAGCGATGGTGTCCTCCTTGGAGCCAACCACTCTCACAGGTAGTTAAAAGCACTCCCAACTGTCACTGCAAGTTCCTCAAAAAAAATTTCACTGGGTCCCAGCAAAATGATAACAATAAAGACAATATAGTAGATTTTTCCTAAAGCTAAATGTGCTGATTCAAAGGCTTCCCTTTTGAGGTTTTTTTTTTTTTTAATGAATTCATGGTAATAGCATGATTGATTTTTTTTTTTAACGACCTTATTCCACAAGTAAAAATTTGGCAGTCCTATGTGGGTCCTAAAATTTTCTTTTAGAGAACATAACTGGATTATGAAACCAGTGGTCTCTTGGCAATTAAAAATATACCGCCTGGACATTCATCCATATGTTGGGGCAACCAGAAATGCTTTTCTGTTGTTTTAAGAAACCCCTGCTTTGGCCCTGAACCCCTCCCTGGACCCACTCTGTCAAGTGAGCAGTAAAGTTCCTCCAATATCATAAAGGTTCTCTTTCCTTCACCAGTTTGGTGGGTTATCAAATGTTGTGACTTTGTGCTTAACTGGATAAATGGACTAACTTTACTTCAGGTACTTGTTGGGGAGTCTAATTTTGAGCTCACTGCTGTTTTGATCATTGCAGTTATCAAAAGCTTGGTTCAGTTCTTTCATTCATTGCTTCATTTGACTAATATTTACCAATCACCTTCAACATACCAGGCACTACCCTGAGTGCTGGAACTTCAAAATGATTGCCTTTTTAAAGTTCATGGTCTAGACAGGAAAACAGACTCATCCCATAAGATTATCTTACAATGTGAGAAATGCAGGGTGATGATGGAGTTATGAACAGAGAATCATGGCAACTCCAAGGAAGCACCTAAAAGATTATCAGGGGACCGTAAAAGAAGGCTTCCCAGAGATGGTGAAGCCCAACCGAGATCTCAGCTTGTCTCAGTTCTCAAACACGCTCTGCCCCTTTCACTACAAGGCCCTTGCTCAGGGCATTTCCCTGCCTCAGAAGCTCTTCCCTTCCACTCCTCTACCTCCGCCTCTCCCCATTTAAAACACCTCTTCACCAGAGAAGGATTGCTTGACCTCCAAGACTAGGAAGTTTCCCTCTGCCTTATGTGCTAATGGCACCCGTTCTTTTCCTTCATAGCATTAATCAAAGTTATCACCAGACAACTAGTGAGTCACTTTTATTATCTGTCTTCTCCTACAGAATAAACACCCCATGAGAGCAAGGACATATTTGAGGCCATGATTTTCTGTTCGTCACCACATCACCGGTTTCTAGTACCATTCCTTGCATGTAGTAGGTGTTTAACTAATATTTATAAAATAAATTAATAACTTTAAGATAGGAGTTAGTCAGGGAAAGATGAAGGGTGGGGAAGAGGGTAGAAAGGGTAAGACTAAGATAGGGATGCTGGGCAGAAAGAACAGCATAAGCCAAGTCCTGAGGCAGCAAATCTCCTGAATTATGCCTGCACAACCAAGGCAGGGTTTGGCGTGACTAGACTGTAAAGATCAAGGTCAGAGCAGGGAGGACCTTGCAGGCCATGCTAGGAAGGAACAGTCACAATCTCATATTGCCCTGTGCGTACACCTGTCACTCTGAGCTCCTACATTCATTCAACAAATATTTAATGAGTAGCTACTGTGTGCCAGATACTATGCCAGGCCCTGGAGATTCAATGAGTTTTTCTTATTTGGAGCTTAAATTTTAATGAAAGTTCCTTTCCTGAGGGTGAGGCCTGTGTTTTGTTTGTCTTAGGACCTGCATAGTGCCTAGCACAGTGTCTGACAGGTAACAGGCACCCAAACTTTCAATGAAGGAAAGAAGGAATGAAAGAATGGAGGTAGTGAAATGGCAGAACAATCCCTGATGCTAACAGAATTGAAAGCATGGGGTCAGGAGCCGGCTAGTCTGGCCTTGCACTAGCCAGGCCCTGCCCTGTTCCCCACTCCCTGCACTCTGGGGGTCCCGTGCCCACTTGCCTGCTTCTCATTATCCCCTTGGTTCCTGTGTGAGGCCCCATCAGAGACCAAAGCAGAGGCAGTGTCAGTTCCTTTGCTGCAAGGGGAAAGCAGAGGAGGATGTGCCCTTCACTCCAACTGTCCAGGCTACACAGAGGGAAAATGACCCCTGCTGTCTAAGTTGGACCCTTGACTGCATTTTCCCCAAAGACATATTCTTAGACGTAGCAGTTAGGTTCGCTAGTACTACTACCACTGTATTTCAGACAGATTTTTGGCCAAACAAAATTTTGAGGGTTGGCTTGGGGACCTAAACACCTTCTGTAACAATCTTTTTCTAAGAAAATGCTCTTGTGATTTCTAATGCTGTGTTGTAGACTTTCCAAAGCTAAATATAAACTGCTTGTATTTCCTGCTCCCTATGGCCTGTACTCTTGGCCCAGGACAAACACTTGAGGCAAGGACTGTGCCCCCTTGGAATCCTCTACTAAGAACTGTACAAAGGCCACAACTCAACACCATGCCTTGCTCATCAATGTGTGCTGAGTAAGAGGGTAGGAAGTGAATTTGGGTGTCTAATCTGATCTTGCCCACAGCAATTTTGGAAAGCTTTGACCATGAATGCAAAGGGCCATCTCTGTCATGCTGCCTCACACCCAAGGTTTCTGTATCTTAACTCAAGCCTTTCACCGCAGAGAAGACATTGTAGACCGTGAACTCCAGTCCGTTCAGGGAGGGATATCTCATTACCCATGGCCCACAGCCCGGACTATCAGTCTCCCATCAGGAGCAGCTTGAATGGCACTGGCTCACCCTGAACTTCTGCATTTGGCTCGTGGCCCTGAGGGGAGACTTTGCAATGTTTGACTTTGTTGAGCTCTTCACACATGTGTCTTTAACTAGTTTACTGCTGGGTGCGCTTGGGAGAAATTACCTTTGAGCATTTCACCTTAACTGATCTGTTTTCCCCTGGCTTTTCTTTTTAGCCATTTGCTGCCTTATTTTCAGCCTTCACCACAGAATTTGGTGCATTCAACGTTCAACTTCCTTTTTTTTGCATTGACATTGCTGTTCTTCACGCCCCTTTGGTTTGCAGCATACCCTTTTCACCCTAATTTTTGCTTGTAAAAGCTGCATTTCCTCTCCAGTCTATCATCACCTCTGTAAACACCAAGTCTGGGTAAGTGAAACTGCTCTTCCCCGAAGCTGACCTCATTTCCCAGTGCCTCCGTTTCACAGGTTTCAGTCATATCTGCTTTATTGTCTCTGTCTTAGATGTGTGTCCAGATGAGCCCCAGATATCTCCTCCAGGCCTCTCCACGCAGAGTGCTTATGTGCTTAATATCTGCAAAGCCACCTTCGCTGCCTTGAGCGAGGAGACGCAGTCAGGCATGGCAGCAACGTACGTTCATCCTCCCAACACGGTATCAGGCAACATGTTTGGCCACTACAGTTGTCTCACAGCAGCTAATTCAGAAGCCAGCTCTGGCTGCTGTGTGTCCTTGATGGGAAATGCCTCCAGTCCTACGCTTGCAATCAAGTCAACCAAAGGTTCGCTTCCCAGCACATTTGGAAGAATGGCCTTCTTTTAAAAGTTGGAAAAACTGAGTCAGAGAGAGGTGAAGATGAAGTTCACACATCTGTCAGCACCATCATCAACATTACCATCATGTCTCTTGTCTGTAATAAATGGTGAATAGGATAGACAAGATTTCTAGAAACATGTATTTCATAAATGTGGACAAATTATTAAGGACAATTATATTAATGTGAAATAATAGATGAACTACATGTGATTTGCATTTTTTGCAAGTAAATAATAGTAATATCTATTTGCTTAGCCTTATATAGCTAAAAAATGTTTCCCGTATATGAGCTTAGAAAAAGCTCTTAATGTGAGTAAATATGGGCATTCCCTATTCAGAGAATGATAGAGTCATAGAGCATGTCTGGGCCAAAGTTCCTGGGCGAGTGGGTGCCAGAATCAGGACTAAAACTCTGCCTTCTAACCAGAGACCACCTCCTCTTTATTCCCTTCTGCTTCTGTGAGCAAGAAAGCCACACAGGAACTTCATGTCGAGAGCCTGGATTAAGTGACATTTCACTTCATGGAGAAATCCTCCTAGAGGGATTTGAGAAGTTCTAGGGCTAACCTTGTTATTTTGAGACAATATGTTTTCTTCAAACCAAGGAACACCATTTGAGGACGTTTAGTAAATGAAGTTCTGGGGAAAGCCCAGTAGTAGAACAGTGGTGGTGGAGGACTTTCCCCACTTGTCATCTTCCATTTACATTTAGATAAGGCCTGGTGGAGAACTGTATAGACAGTTGCAAGGATAAATTTGAGTTGGTGTGATCTGAAACGCAGCCAGTTCATTTCTTTCTAAAAGGCAGAGGCACGTTATCTAAGACTTGTATCTTGAAATGTATGTGAGAACCTTCTAGCCCTGAGAGTTCCCATCAGGCTAGAAGGTCACAGCTCTTCTAACATGAACCGCAGCTTCGCGATCAGTATAAAAGTCTACAATTACAACCATTCTTTGGAATCCTCTCCGCCAACGAGGACATTCCTTGGCTGGCTTAGAAAAACCAGTGCAGATTTGCACTGGGAAAGGAATGCAGTCTGAAAGAATGGCCAATGATTTACAGATTAAGTCTCCTATTAACTAAGAAAGAATAAGGAGGTTTAAAAACCATTCTGCCACCCTGCCTCGAAAATGTTTACAGGAGAAGCAGTGTGAGTGACAAGGTGGGGAGGTGGCAGAAGCACTGAATGGGACACAGAATTGAATGGTGGAACCAGGGGTGACCTGGCATCGTCATCGGGATCCCTTAGGTCTTCATAGCAGTTGTGACTTTCAGAGATGATTCAGTACTTATTATCTCAATGGGTTAAAAATTATTAAAGACTTTGTGGGTTCAGGCAGAGAGGCACCATTTCCACCTTATAGATAAAGACACTGAGTTTCGGCGAGGTTAGGCGTTTTATCCAGGCAAATCCGAAGTGGATGAGCGGCCTCCTGATTTCGAGGCCTGATTTCTGATTGCCACTAGGCACCTGCCTCACCGCAGAAGGAGAAAGTCTTGACCTGTAACCTGGGGAAATGGGATTGCCCGAGTGAGGCATGAGGAGGTGGAGTTTATCTAACTGCTCCTCAGAGAAGGATGCTGAGTGGGGAAGACAATGGCTGGCAGGCCTGGTGCTAGGGGCTCTGGGAGGAAGGGGCTGGAGAGGTCCAGGAGAAACCTGGGCAGGAACTGGACTGAGACAGCGTTTGAAAGATGAACGGGGAGATGGAAGTTTGGAGACGGAAAGGAAACGGCAAGCTCCAGCAGTTGACAATTATTGCCTGTGGGACATAACTCAGAGACTTCCTGCTCGTGAAGCCAGTGCTATGCTGTCACGGCCCACTGCTCCTGGCAGGGAAGTCCATTCTCTTGGGTAGGAACTGCTTTACAATTTCAGCAGAGATGCCTAACGACTCCAACACTTGTAACTGTTAAGCAGCATGTTCGTCTCACACCAACAGGTGACATGGAGAGATGCCTTGTGCCAGGCGTGTCGGGGGCCAGGAGGGCCCAGAACCCCTGACTCGGGTGTCAGAGGAGGTGTCCGAGGCCCGCCCCGTGCTCACCTCCTGGATATTCTGCTTCGCCCGGCTGTCAGAGGGATGCATAATTGTCCCCATCACTTTCATGTTGCCACAGACAACCAGGGCTTCGTCCGGTGCATCTGTGTTTATGCCCACTCGACCATGACAAACAACAGATTCTGGAACTTGTCCTCGCTGCCATAATGCATCAATGTCATTTTCAAATTGCCCAGGGTTGGAGGCCTGGAGAAAATACATAAATATGTTACAATTAAAGTTATAGATGCAGGAATAGATGATCGCTTTATTCCTCAAAGGAAAACAGAATGTTAGCCAAGTCTTTCACTTGAGAATCACATGTTGGATGGGACACTCTGACATATCCGAATAACTGTGACCCCAGGAGGGCCAGGGAGGCTCTCCTAACTGTTCTGCCCCCACCAGCAGAAGCTCAGCGTGTCATGGTTTGCAATGTCCAGTCTCTATATGGAATTGAGAATGTGTCAGTTACAGTAGGTGGACGGTAAGGAGAAGAAGAAAACTCAAAATGAGTATTTTTTCAGGGAGAACAATAATAATGATTTAAAACCAGAATATTACATCAGAAAATATTACAAGTTTATTAAAGCTCAGATAATTTCAAAAAAACCCTTGCATTTAGCTAGCCCTTCCATAGTTTCAAAACACCTTCATGTTTATGATTTCATACACAATTGACAAGCAAGTGACAATACAAATATATTTAGTACACCTCAGCTATTCCCTAAACACAGATGATTCTGACAGAAGAACTATAACAGCTGCATTTGTTGTGTGCTAATCCACACCCCAATTCTATGAGATAGGACCATTATCTTCCTTTTACTGACGCTGAGACTCTGAAAGAATAAACAAACTGCCCAAGGCCACAAAGTTAATAAGTTCTAGAGCTGCGATTATGCTTCCTTTGACTATTAAATAATGATTCTAACTTTGAGTTTTGTGATATTGCCTAAAAACGCCCTGGCCAAATGCAGTCTTCAAAGAAAATCCAAGTGAATCTATTAGACTAGAGAAAGTTCTGGAGATTTTACTGTTAAATAAATTTTTTTGCCAAAGAATTTTCCACTGTACTGCCTTCCCTCCTCCCCATTTCCCTGTTGCCACTGAATATATTTCCACATATCTTTAAGTAGGGATCTATGAATCCACCAAAATCCTCACAACGAAATTAACTTGTTTTTTAAATTATGACCTATCCTTCTCTTACTCTCTTGGTATTATTTGAATGTTTTTACCATAGGCATGCGTTACCAATTTACAAATAATAATTAAAAGAAATCTCAAAGTTCAGATCTAAGTTTGAGTTCAGTTAAAAAACTTAGGTGTGTGCAACTTCCTGTTTCATTCCTACCTATCTGAACCCTGAGCTGCTTGCAAGACTCAACTATTGACACTGGATAGACAAAAGCAGGGAAAGAATATTAAGTAACAACGTTGAACATCATTTTGTGTGAATTCACTTGAACAAAGAGCTTTTCCGCAAGATCCCTAGAGCCTCCTTGGTTGTGAATGGCAAATTGGCTTTGACTCAAATCCTTTTATAGTGAGCAATCAACTAAATCCAAAGGTATGCCATATAAAATGTTGATGCATTTTCCTCTGCTCTGAACATAATGAGCCACTTCAAGGAAACAGAATAGGACAGTGATGGATTTTCTTTTTCTTAATGAGCTTTGGGATAATTATTATCCTGTTTGTAACCTGACGGTACTGGAATGGCAGATGTAAGTAGATTCGATTTGGGGGAACAATTACAATCATCTCACTTGGATTTCATCAAATGAAAACTCAAATCCCTAAAACGTGTTCAAATCATTTTGGAAAGGGTCACATATCTACAATGGTTTAAATATAGAGCCCTAAGGAGGAGTCCTCATCAGTAATGCGAAATGTTATTATAAAATGTGTGAACTTATTTCCCTTCTCTGGTATCCAGAATGTTAATAGGTCAAAGCAAACTGAAATGGAATCACAGAAAAACATTCTGGAGTCATGAAGTTGTGTTCAGATGTGGCCCAATAGTGGTTGATTGCTATCAAACATCAGAATGAATTAAAGTTTCTAAAATACTTTTATTATTTATCACACAGCCTCATATATTTAGGGAAGACCCGAACATTCTAGTCTATGTTGTGACACAAACTGTCTGTGTGACTTTGGGACAGTTACTTAACCTTTCTGTACCAGTTTTCTCCCCTGAAGAATAAAGATAATAGTGTCTTCTTTACCTATCTCACAGGGCTGTGGGAATTAAATGAAATCACGTATGCATGAAACTTTGTAAAAATGAGGATGCATAGTCTCAAGTTCATCCTCCACACACTGCTGTGCAGAGTAACAACCATTCAACCTACAGTCAATGAATCTGCTCTCCTCAGTAACGCATCTGCAGAGCTGCACAATTCCGAGGGAACTCTGTTCACAAAGAATACAATGTAAATGGTGCCCCCTGCAGATGCTCGGAATAGGAAACACTAGTAGTAATTTGAGGCCATTCAAGTTTGGAATGGAAAGCTGGAATTTCTTTGCTTTACCATTGTTTGGGCTTCTAAAGAGCAGTCAAAGAGCATAATAGGAAAGCTTGAGCTGAGGAAGGCCATTCATAAGAAATTCATTCTTGTACCTTGTGCAAAGACTAGTGAAAATGGGCCTAGAAATGCTATCTACCGATGCTACTCTAAGTGTGGTCCACAGGCCAGCAGTATCAGCGTCTCCAGGAAGCTTGTGAGAAATGCATATTCTCAGACATCTCCAACCTACTGAATCAAAAATTGTGGAGGTGGGACCCAGGCATCTGTGTTTTCACAAGCTCTCCAGCGTATTCTCATTCTGCATAAAGCTGAAGAAGGACTTCTTTATGTCATACACCGCTTCCACGCTACCACTGTGAAAGAGGTCATGAGTTACCCCTTCCATAGTTAGTAAATGGTTCTGTTGAATCCCAACTGCAGAGTGAAACAGACATTGCTCCACACACTGATTCCTTTGGGTAAATAAAAATTCAATTGAACTCCAGAGGAGGTGTGCGTGCGTGCGTGCGTGCGTGCGTGCGTGTGTGTGTGTGTGTGTGTAGCTCTAGTGTGTTGGGAGAGGGAAGGGAGATTTGTGGTCAGAAATGGGCAAGAGCCAGTGAAAACTGAAATGGCTCTGCTCTCCCCCCCTGCCTTGCCATCCTTGCAACTGCATTGCTTCCCTTGTCTCTCCTGGCCCTTGGTGTTTGTTTCCCACCTTCATGACCCTGCGGTTGCAGAGCAATAAAGGAGGACTTTTGGGGGACGTGCCCATTTCTATTATTCTGGAAAATAACTGGAATAATTTATTAGTGTTCAAAACTAGGAAACCCTGGCGTGTCTTTGAAAGGCAGACAAAAATATTCATCCCTCCTGCTTGCGACACTTCAAACCAGGTTAATTATGTGTTTTAGAAGAAAAGTAGAGCTGAAGGGAAGCCTAGTCATTAACAAGGAGAATCTGAAGGAATTCTGCTGGGGAATGCTCCCCAAAACAAAGACCTGGGAAATAAATCTGTTCTTTGGAGTAAATTTTAATTTCCATTAAATTGGTCAATTTACAGTATGGGACCAAAATATATTTCCAAAGCTGTTTTGATTGACAAGCTGGATGAATAATTGCTGGGTCCTGCCCACCATTCTCCAAGGAGAATTCTGACCAGCCTGGTCTCCTGAACCCCTCCTGCAGCCCTGAAATTCATCTACTCCAGCCTTCATACAATTGCCCTTATGTTAATTTCTGCTATGGGGAGAAATAACTCTTAGGTCTCAAAATGAATCTGGATCTGCTGAATGCAATGTGCAGGTCTCCGTGTAATGTGGTCAGGTCTTGTAATGTCTTAATTGTTACATTTTTCTTCCTTCATTCTAGAACTCAAACTAACAGACCCAGACCATGACCCAAGAGGGCACATCTAGCTTTTTTATAGAATGTAGACTGGTCTGCCCTCTGCTCAACCCATGATACATATACCTGTTTAGTGCTCTCTAGAATCTCAGGGGCAAGACATGTGCTCTGGGGACATTTCTAAAACTCACTGATTCACCGATAATGCCATTTCTTAAATTCAGTTTTTCTCTTGGTTGGTTTAAACATTATATGATTAAACAAATTCAAAAGTCTGCACTCCTTTTCACTCAGCGTTTTGGGGTTAGAATGAAATAATATCAATAAGATACTTCCAGTTTGAGGGGAAGATATTATTACTATCATTTTTTACCCATTGTTGTTAAGGTAACCTTTGTGTTACCCAGCACACATATAGAATAGGGTATTCCCTTTAACCAAAAATTATGGCTGGAAGAAAGCCATTGAATCTGGAATACAATCATTTTTTAAAAATAAAAATGTAGTGAATAATATGACACCAAATCTATACTAATTTATTTATTTTTTTAGTATTCATACTTAACATAAATTGCAGACACTTTCAACTTCTCAAAGTCATCATTATGAGTGAAATTATTGTGCTTTGGATACGAGAAGGTGCCCGTTAACAGACAGTGCCAGCAACAGAATGTGCAGGGGTGTGGCCCCTCTCACGATGCTGCTGTGTAGACTCACACGGCAGCCAAAGTATAGCTTTGCAGGGGCTGTCAGCAGGAAATGGGGAAACCTCAATACCAGGTAAATTATTTAAAGTATGCAGGTGACTAGCAGACTGCCTGACTTAAGCATGAATTCCACAGCTCAGAGAGGCACTTTCATGATATCCAATCTACCCTAACGCTGAAAAGAAAGGCGTTGTCTGTCTGTATTCCTTCCTGTGAGGAATCAGAAAAAGTAAGCAACCTAGGTTTCCAGACTTGACTTAAATCGGATTTGTTAGCGCAGCAAAGCAATCCCAGATTACATCAGGTAAGGCATCAAAGACCCCTCTGACCCCTTCTGAGGGAAGGGCAGGAACCTCTGCCCTTGGCTCATGACCAAAGGAGGGGACCCCCACCTGCCTTTGCCGCGAAGGAGGCTGTTTTGCCACAGCTTAGATCAGGCCCCATAAAAACACAGCCCAGGGCGTGCATGCTGGCAGGCACATAACCGGCCCTCATCGTCATTGTTTTACCTCATTTCCATCATTACTTTACTTCCATTGAAACTCTGAGATGCAGTGTCAAGAGTTCCACTAATAGATGCCTTATTTTTTATTGACTAGAAGAATTACACAGAGGGTCCTTTGTTTCAGGATAGCTCAAGGCAAGCAAGGGAAGACTCACTTCCCCAGATGGGCAGATCTTGTCCCCAGGCCAAAGTTTAACAGCCATGTAAGTGGACGTGCCCATCGTAGACCATTTTCCCTACTGGAGCGTGCATGTCCCCCTGTGCCACTTCAAAGATCCATAACAAAGCAGTCCCTCCCAGGGCTGCCAGGCCTGTGGTTACCTGTTACCTCATGCCCCTGGCATTCCCTGTGCTGGCTGGCCTGGCCCCTCACAGATGCAGCTACAGCTGCCAACAGCTTTATGTTTTTGTGGCTGCCAAGACTCCCGTCCACAGCTGTGACCAATCATTCATTCAGCAAAACGTGCTGAGCCATTACTATGTGCTGCGCAGTGGCCCAGATGTCCCTGAGGTCACCAATCACTTTGGGGCATGGAATGCCTTCCTACCTGTTTCCCTACCCTGTGGGCTTTGGGGTCAGAGGAACTGGGTTATAACCTGGGCTCCATCATTTATCAGCTTTGTGCTCATGGATGACTTTCTCTTTCTCCTAAACCTTAGCTTCTCTGGGTATAAAGAATGTAATGTAAAAATGAAACAATGTAAAATGATGTCATACAGAAATTATTTAGCCCAGTGCCTAGAACATACTGTAAAAACTTTCTCAACTGCAGCACTACTGACGTTTGGGGAGGGATAACTCTTTGTTGTGGGGACTGTCCTGTGCATCATAAGGTGTTGAGCAGCATCCCTGGCCTTTATCCACTAGATGCCAGTAGCACCCCCAGTTGTGACAAGCAAAAATGTTTGCAGACATTGCCAAATGACCCTTGGGAGACAAAAGTTCTGGTTGAGAACCACTGCGTAAAAACTAAAAAATAACAGTATCTGCTATTGCTATCATTATCTTTGTCATCACTGGCAATTGAGAAACTGCATACTTCATGCATTCCACTGAATATGCAAAGTCTACTTACAGATGAAAAAGCAGGTGGGATCCAGAAAAGTCAAAGAACTGAGCTTACCCTCACAATGATCCGTTCAGAGACGTGAGCAGACAACAGGTAGAACTGGTCTTGGTTAGCAGCATACAGTCCGACCACCAACATGAAGTATCTAGTTCAGAAATAGCAGACCAATGCCAAAACGTCAGGAAACAGAGACATAATTTGTGCAATCGAACGCCACCCAACAGTTAATCAAGAGTGAATTTACCCAGATGGGTTCGCGTATTTAAAGAGTTTCTCTGCTGCTCTAAGTTGCCCCTCCTGCGAAACCAGAGAGGAGTTGATTCACTCGCTGTTGTTCTGGGTCTGCCCTTTGCCCGGCTTGAGGGGATGTGTGAGCTGTTTTGCAGGCCCAAAGCAGCCTTCACTGAGCAGACATCCTGCTGGGGGCCTGGGTTCAGCCCATCTGCGCTGGCCTGGTGCAGACCTTACTCTACTGCATTCCTGGGCCCTCAACACAGCACTGCTGCCGTGCACTCGCACAACAAAAAGCCACCTTCCAGGTCCCCTTGTCCAGAGCCATCCAAGCCACACATCCTAGGCCATAATGGATGGTGACCCAGCAGGGCTTCCCCAGCCACACAGTCTCCTTCCGCCCTGATCTGCTCTTGGCCATGGAAACTGCACCTTTCACATCTTCTGGCCATGACTTTAGTCAAAGACCAGAACTCTCCCTTCCGATTGTTATCAAGGCAACCTTCCTCACTGTGATTTTTTTTTGCGGTACGCGGGCCTCTCACTGTTGTGGCCTCTCCCGTTGAGGAGCACAGGCTCCAGACGCGCAGGCTCAGCGGCCATGGCTCATGGCCCCAGCCGCTCCGCGGCATGTGGGATCTTCCCGGACCGGGGCACGACCCCGTGTCCCCTGCATCGGCAGGCGGACTCTCAACCACTGCGCCACCAGGGAAGCCCCTCACTGTGATTTTAATTGCTTCTTCATGTGTACCATCGATGAGACATTTTTAAGATTAGACTATTTCTTTTTGTTTTTTTATAAAGCATGATGCATTTTTTAAAAAAAACTTTATCAGAGTATAATTAATTTACAATGTTGTGTTAGTTTCAGGTGTACAGCAAAGTGAATCAGTTCTACATACACATATGTCCACTCTTTTTTAGATTCTTTCCCCATATAGGTCATTACAGCGTACTGAGTAGAGTTACCTGTGCTGTATACAGTTAGGTCCTTATTAGACCATTTCTTGAAAGTCAAAATAAAAACTATCCCTATCAGAAAAGCTTTTGCTTTAAGAACTGCATAAAAAACAAAAACACTTCACCAACTTCTGTAACACTGTAAAGTCTCTAATCCCTGGAGGGCAAGAGTTCTCCCCTTTATCTAAAGTAAGTCAGTAATAGTAGTAATTGTTATCATGATGATTAGCCATCATCTACTGGGTGCTCAAAATGTGCCATGCACTGGGCTAAGCAGTTTATCTACATTATTTCATTTAGAACCCCGAAACAACCTTATTGGGGTAAAATATGGATATTGTCCCCATTTTACAGAATAGAAAACCTCAGAGAGGTTAAGTTCCATGCTCAGGGTCACCCAGCTAGTAAATGGCAGTATGAAATATTCAAACTCAGTTCCCTCCAACTCCATAACCTATGTTCTAAAACCAGTGGTTCTTAAAGTTGCATGCATCATATCACCTGGGGGCTTGTTAAAATATCGATTGCTGGACCCCACCCGAGTTGTTGATCCCATAGGTTCTCGGTGAGGCCTGACAACTTGCATTTCTAATAAGTGTCCAGGTGATGCCATCTCTGCTAGTCCTGGGACCACATTATGAGAACCACAGGTGTAAATCATTAATGCAAATTTATTTTCTTTTCAAAAAAATGCTACAGCAGAGCTGCAGGGCTCGGGTCATTAAACTAGTGGCCAGCACACAGAATTCAAGAAATGCAGTCAATCCTCAACCCTCGGCCAGCCTTGAGACATGAACATATGGTCCCTCTAGAGGATCATGGAGAGAATCAAGACAAGATGACCGGGCGCTGGGCAGGAGAGGAGGCATTGTGGGGAGTGAGGATGGAAGAAGAAAGATGTCTAAGGGTAAATGAGATGGGTCAACAAACGGAAAGAGTCAGAGAAGGGAGGGAAGCAACTGAGGGAGGCCTGGCCTGCCGGCTGGTAGGACCAACAGGATCAGAGGGGCCGCTGGAGGGCCCTGGGCCATCAGGTAACGTAACCAGCCAGCCTGAGGCATAGACACCACGCCAGTACCTCTGGTCAGGGTTTGGCTTTCCCTTCTTTCTCATGTTATTTGCCGTGGTTTCGCTGAAGTGTAACCGGCCCAGCGTTACTTTGGTTACCAGGTCGGCCAACAGGTCAATTCTAAAACAAACAACAAAAATATCGAGAGACTGTAAGAGAACACAAAGTCTTTGATCATATCGGACTCATTCTTAGCTTCTCAGGTATGTTCAGTCCCCTGCTCTCATCACACTGTGCAGGACACTGATTTTTAGTAAAGTACCTACAGCCTGGTCAGGAATGGCTGCCAGGGAGTAATTCTTGAATAGTTAGAAACGTTCATCCAGCAGCAGCTCAAGCCTGGAGTTTCGGACTCGTAAGCATCGCACACTCCCACAGACGGGTTCTTTGACCACGACGACAGGAGAAAAGCTGTTTCACCTGTGCCACAGTTGCTAGAACACTCGCCTCCTGACTGAAGCGTTTCCTCTAGGTTCCTCACGAACTCCTTCGCATCTCCTTCACGTATTTGCCCTCTCCTGACCTGGCTGTGGAAGGCAGCGTGCTCCTAAGGAAGAGCACACACAGCCTCGCAGCGAGGGAGACCCAGATGCACCAGGCAAGAGCAGAGCCGTCTGTACTGCGGCTCCTGCTTGAGCTTCAGGCTGAGCTCCCGCTGGCCTGTCCAGGCTGTAAGACCATCTTCTTCCCCCAAACAGGATTGACTCAGGGTCAAATCATCCCAGCCAAATCAGTCGAAAAGCAAATCCCATTCATTCTATAGGGCAACCTCTTGCTTTACTGCCATATTGCTTTGGACCACCACATTGTTTTGAATAATCCCAGTCCTGTATGCTTTCTATTTTGGAACCCGTTAGGCAATCTATCAACACTGCTTTAAAAAAAAAAACAAGAAAAAATGAATTGTAAGCACAGCATGGATCCAGAACCTTGAAATCAATTCAATCAGCCTCACACTGATTTAAATGAAAAATTAAAAGAAAGATCTAATCATAATCTATCTCCAGGAACCAAAGTTGTTAGCAAGGTTGTCAGTAATAAATGATCATATAAATAATGATGACCTTAAAGTGGAGCTTTTTGTAAGACTTTTTTTGCGATTATTTCAATGGTTTTACCTACTTTTGTTGATAAGCATGTGTTCATAATATTAACATATTATTACTAATTTAGTTCCTACAGCAGAATTCATTTTAAATAAACAAAATAAATTTGGCAATAGGCCTTCTTCCCAAAACATTCACAAGGGAATTCAGAAAAGAAATTCTTACTTAACAGGATTGAAAATCTTTTTGCTTCTATCTGCTTGGGACTGTTCAATAGCAATTATTTGATTGGTGGCCTCTACCTGTGTAGAACAACAAAAAGTAATTACTTAATAATTAATTTCTTTATTAATTAAAAAGTTCATTAGTAAATAATTTTCAAATACTTAAAGTTTCCCAAGGCATCATGTTAGGCACTTTGCAGGAGGGGCAAGTCGCTGAAGGGATGTAGTGCACCTTAAAGCAGTGTGTTACTGGTGAGAAAAGAAACAAATACCTGTAGAACTAAACAAAGAAAACACAAGACAACAGAGGATTTCAGGTAAACAGGGAATATAGAGTGGACTAGTAAAACACAGGAGCAAGGCAGCTCAAAGGACACATGTACTCATTCATTCATTCATTCATTCATTTAGTCATTCATTTTATAAATACTTGTTGAGCACCTGCTGTGCAGCAGGCATTGCTCTAGGCATTACAGATAAGAAGACGAGACTAACAGAAATCCCAGCCCTTGCAGAGCTTGCATTCTAATAAGAAGAAACAACAAAAAACAATAAAATAAATAAAATATAGGAATGACATTTATTCAGTAGTTGCTACAAACTCTTGTTATTAGTGAAGAGAGTGGCAAGGGCCTGGTGAGATCTGCCCTATCATACATGGCTTGTAGGTATTTGCATAGTAACAGTCTTTCTGGAAAGCAACTGGGCCACCAACATCAAGTGTTGTTAATACCGATCATATGTTCGATGTGTAACCCTTCTTTTGGAATTTATCCTCATACAAGGATGGATGTACCTGGATGTTCACTGCAGTTTTATCAATGACAATAAAAAATTGGAAATAAACAAAATTTACAATAATACAGGAATTAATACGGTAGTATCTCGATATAATGGAAAACCATGTCATCTTTGTAAATAATATTTTATAGACTTTAATGATATTATATAATGCCGTTTTCCCAGTATAATATTATCAATATGAGATTTTAATAATAGAAAACAATGAGGAAAAATTAGGCTACCAAGTGGTGGATCCCAAATACGAATGAATTTTACTCTTCTTCATACTTTTCTATTATGTTCCATAATGTTCACAATGGACTCATATTAATTCCATAATCAGAAAAATATACTTCATTATTGTTTGTTTGTTGTTTTATTTTGGTTTGGTTTGGAGCAAGATCAGCTGATGTGTTCAGCAGTCAAGCCCCACTTTGGGAGACTCAGTGCCTGAGCCCAGGTCAGAAAAAAAATATGCAGGTAATGGATGTTCCTCACCCTAAGGAGCTGGATCTCAGGTAATAATGTAATAAGTACTCGTTGATCACTCAGAAGTCATCCTACCTGCATTCTAATCCCAGCTCTATCATTTAATATTTTGGATGAACTGTGTGACTTTACTGGGCCTGGTTTTCCCCTCTGTTAAACTGGAAAAGGGGGGGCATTGACTAGATTAGCTTGGCTTTTTTAAGTTAGAGACCTCTTTGAGATTTCAGTGAAAACTATGAACTTACTGCATGTGAAAATGCACCAGCATCAAAAATAATAAAATAATTACACTCAGCAAAAGAAGTGCAAGATTTATACACTAAAAAACTTTAAAACTGTAGTTTGAAGTGAGGTTCTGCCAGATTCTAAGCCCAGGCTTAAGAAATTGGCAGCTTTCAAGTCCTGTGCCTTGAAGCCTTTATTCTTAGAAGCCGTCCGCCATGCTGTGAGGAAGCACAAGCTGTCCCACAGAGAAATCTACATGGAGAAGAGCCAAGGCCTCCCAGCTACAGCCCCCTGTGAGCTGCTGGCTGATGGCCAGCACAGACTTGACAGACACTGAGCCATCTTGGAAACTGGATCCAGGCCCAGATGAGCTGCCCCAGCTGATGACCCCTAAGCAGAGATGAGCTGTCAGAGCCAAGCCCTGACCAAGTTACAGATGTGTGACCCAAATCAATGACTGTTATTATTTTCAGTTGCCTAGTTTGGGGATAGATTATTATGCAGCAACAGACAACTGGAACACTTAGTAAATGTTGGCTGAATTAAACTGAACTAAATAAAAGACTTACCTTAATCCCAAAAGCTTTTAAGTAGAACATTTCTACTGGCTTTGGACCCATTTGGGTTTTGACAAATTTTGGGCTTCCCCAAACTTGGATGTGGATGGTGATCTGAAAGTGGTTCTTCTTTTGGCAAACAAAAGCTTCATCTGCTGGTGAAAAATTAAATCCTTTGTCTGTAACAACTCGATAGCCTATATCAGGTCTATGAAAAGTGGAAGCAAGGAACCGGTTTTACAAATATTTTCTACACATTTTCTTTCATGAACAATATTAATTATACAAACATTTCAGGAAAATATGTTGTGGAAAGTACCTGTTGCTATATTTAATCAATTTCGTTAATTTTCACCAAGGAAATGAAAATAGTATTTCAGAGTACAGCTGGCTCTCTCCCAGCTTTTTGTGTTCACGAGGAAGAAGCACGATTCCTGCCAAATGGAAGCATTGTTTCCTCAGCCTCTGCCTTTTCCCTTTGTGCTCCCTAGACTTCTAATTTGACTCCACTGTACAACAGGAAGACGCAGGCCAGAAGTTGAGAAGTTAGTACATTAATCAGACATATGAAATATCTGGGATAGAATTCATCTCTTTCCACCTTAAAAAAAAAATCTCTAATTTCATCAGCAACACCACACTCAAACGAATGAATGAATGCGTATCACTCAGACGAATGAATGTTCAGCCTCCTGGCAGTCATATGAAAAAAGCAGACTGGTCAGAACTACCAGCAATAGCTTTAAACCAGAGTAACCAGAGCCAGTCAGACTACTGATTGAAAACATGTTTTCACTAAAGTATGGTCATTTCCTTTTCATCTTCCTGATCTGACAATAGCACTGAATACCTACTATGTTGTTTACTTCTGCAAGAAAAAAAATGGGATGATGGTGGGGTGGCTGATCAGACTCTTGCTTTGTTTTACCAAATCATTTTCAATAGCAATGCTTTGTGTATTATATGTTTATTTAAATACTTTTAAATGTTAGTAAAAATAAAACCTATTAAACATGTAACATTATCAAGTAGAGAAGAAAATATAAAAGTTGAAAACTCCTTTGGTAATTTTTTCCATATACGCTGTAGATATGGAACATGATTTTTAATGCATCAAGTTTCCTAAATGTTCCTCAGGAAGGGAGCTCCTTCCTCAGATAACACACAGAGGAGGGCAGTACTTCACTGCTTTGTTAGCTCTCGGTCACTCTGTGGATCTTTGCTTCCTGGGATCTCAATTTGGATGGCTGACGTTTAATGAACAACATAGGGTTTCTAAATTTTCCTCTAATTTCAGAGACAGAAAATATGAATGGGTCTCCTGGGAAAAGAGTGTTTGTGTTCTTTGCAAGTTAAGCACCTCACCAATGGATCAACTCACTAGGTCACTGATTACCCTCAAGAAGCTGATCAAGGGGCCCATAACCACAGTGCCTGCCAGCGGCAAAGGGAAAGACCACTGAATGAAGGATTTGATAAAGACCACATGTCTTATGCCATCTGGGAACTTCATACTGACTCAGGCTTCTAGAACTAATCTGTAATTTGCTTGTGGAAAGGCTGGATGGATTGAATTGTATACATTTTACTAGAGAGGGTAGTAAGAACTCTCTTGGTTGAGAAAAATAAAAGGAAATATCTTTCTGTGATCTTCCATGTTTCACTGTCAAAAACTCTAAGGAAAGAAGGTAAGATTTGCAGCTCATATATGAGCATTAGCCCAAAATTGAAGGACAGCTGTAAGCAGAAACTGAATCAACCCATAGAGTTGAAGAGTATTCTGAATCTTAAACACAAATCTCTGGTTATAGAAACTATTCTACCTACCTAAGAGTAGCAATTCTGTTTTTGATATCAAAAGTTAATTATAAAGGCAACTAAACTGGCCTTTTTAAAGCTCTTTTTAACACATGTTGTAAATATCATTCCCCCCAAAAAAAGATGTAATAAAATTTTAATCCCCTAACTTTATTGCTTTTAGGTTATTTAGGAAAATGATATTTTTGTAACAAGTTAGACATAATAATCTAAGAAGAGACAAGTGATTTTCTGTCTCAATGATGTGAGTAGTGAATTCAAGATGGCCTGAGTTCTAATCCAGAAGAATATTGCCTTCCTTTTTTGCTTAAGAAAAGTGAATTACGGCTAAGCCTTCAAAATAAATTTGCCTCTACACCTTTGAGTTGATAATACTTGTGTTCTCCTTTTTTTCCAGATCAGTGGAGCATAGATTGGCTGTCCAAATAAACTTAAAAAACCTACTCAAGTAAGAAGAGAGATAAATGTTACCTTGAAAACTTGATCAACTCAAATACATACAGACTAGGAAGCATTACAGGCTTCAATTAAAATACTCTGCATATGTGTGAGTTTCATACCTTGGTGCTCGTACTTAGGATAGAATATGGAAGAACCGCCAAAAAGTCATCGAATGAAGGCTGACTCAAAACCAAGATCTATGGATCCTTCCTTTCTTTTTCTATTGCACACAGTGGCAAAGATACAAGTTGTGACATTTTAATGAAACAAGTAGCAACTTGCTTCTTTTTGTCTCCTATTAACCATACCAACTCCCAAAGTCTGTTTAACTCCTTAGATTTTAGGGAAAAGATTTCTTCTGTCTAGTTCATCCAACATAAAAGTCCTCGTGATAAGTTTTGCTCTTAATGAAGCTATATTTGAGTTTGGAAAATACCCTGAAGACCCTCAAGTTTGTAGCCCAGCGTTTCTCATTTCATATTATGTTTATTAATTGAAAATCCTATTCTTTAACCATTAACACGCTTCAGTGTTTCAAGAAGGCATTTGTAATCAATGAAAATTCTAGAAGAGTTGGGTAGGTAAATTATATCCTAAGGAATAAAGAGAAGGCTTGAAGGATGTTTAAGAGCAATAATGCATAAGTCCACATTTATTTCTTGAAACTGTAACGGCATAAGAATAGGATGAAAATTGTCCAGTTTAAGGATATTTTGTATGGTTTGATTTCAGTCTCTTAATATAAAGCCACCATCAACTATGATTGCTGCAGGCTATATTGACAATAAATTGACAATACTGATTTGCAGCACAGATGTTGGGGCAGCTAACAATTTAATGTGGCCCCCCAAAACTATTCTATGGAATTTTTAACTAACTGCAGGTTAAATGTTAATGATTTGGGAAATCTCCATTTTCCAGCTTTTAGTTTAAACTGGGCATGTGATCTCAGAAAGATTCCCTCTTCCTCCATCATTTAGTGGGTAAATTATGAGTTAGAATTACAGGTCTGGATTCCTGAAGGCCAGAAACCCAACTATTTATTGTTAAAATGCAAAATATAAGGAGTAAGACACACTTTCTGACTGATGCATCCCATTTGATCAGGGGTGGCATCAAAGCTCAAATACTTGGCTTTAGTTTTGAGAGTTAGCACTGCCTTTCTCCCCTCATTCTCCAGCCAAGCACAGGGTTCCTAAGGTCACTTACAGTTTTTCATATTGACTGTTTAATAAACTATGCCAAGGAATGCTTCGGTATGGCTGCCACTTCAAAGCAGGAGAGCACTGGTCCACAGGCATCATGTTCTGTCTCTCACTGTCGTGGTCTTGCACTTCGCTGCTGTGACTCCTACTTGTCACTGCAAAGAAATCAGTGCATTAAATCTTTCCTCCGAGGCTGTTTTTCCTAGACTCACAGACAGCTGCATGGAGCTAATGCATAGGCCATGTATGAGGCAGAGGGACCGTGTGGGGAGTGACAAGTGTTGGGAGGCAGGGGGCATGTGGCTGGCCTTGTTTCCTCATCTGTAAAATGAGCAGCTTGGGGTCAGTGATTCTAAGGTGCCATGGCAAGCACTTGTCAGAAACTTTTCCCTCAGTATCTATCTACCCTATTTCTGTCATGGCATCTCCTCACTCCCATTTTGTGTGATTCAGGTGAAGTCCACTCCCAGCCCGAGGAGGGTAGGGGACGCAGGATTGATCAATCAAACTACAGCATTCACTATTTGCATCAGTAATTGCACCAGGTAGACACACGGCCTAATTCAATCCAAGCAAAGTGGACCTCAGCACGTCAGGGAAGACGGGTTCAAAGATGCTGATTCTTTTCCATGAGGTTTGAACCTATAAGTCACATCCCCAAGAGCTGCTGGCACCATTTTGGGACATGAGGGAAAAGCCTGTCTGGGAATGAAGCCAGCACAGTGGAAGGCAGAGTTGAGAATGAAGGGCACCCAGTCCTGATGGCATGATTTGAGTTCTGGGATCCACTCCTAAATCTTGGGTTACAGGAGCCAGTAAAGCCCCTCATTTTGATTTTTTGTTTGTTTTGTTTTTGCTTACGGCAGTTTGAGGGTTTTTGTTTGGTTTGGTTTGGTTTTGTCCTTTCTTTGTTTTTGTTCATTGCAACCAATACACTCTAATCTATTATAGGTCCCTTGTGGTACCAAGATTCTGTGGTCTCTACTTTTTGAACTTAGATAAGTTATTTATTCACTTAGTGTCTTAATTCCCTCAACGGCAAAATGGAAATTGAAACAGGTGTCCTGCCCATCTTGCAACATCACACAAGCAGAGAGAATATCATAATACAAGTGAAAGGACTTTCAAAGCTAATACCAAGATAAAGTAACACAGAATATCTTGTTAGAAGCTAGTATTAACTATATGAAATTGCTACTTCTGTATTCAAAAATGGTCCAGGGGGCCTCCCTGGTGGCGCAGTGGTTGGGAGTCCGCCTGCCGATGCAGGGGATACGGGTTCGTGCCCCGGTCCGGGAGGATCCCACGTGCCGCGGAGCGGCTGGGCCCGTGGGCCCGTGGGCCCGTGGGCCATGGGCGCTGAGCTTGCGCGTCCGGCAACGGGAGGGGCCACGACGGTGAGAGGCCCACATATCGCAAAAAAAAAAAAAAAAAAAAAA